>NC_052675.1:18173637-18435189 GCF_016802725.1 Solenopsis invicta
ATCTCCCCAACGAACCATAGTTTCACGGTGAGCGCGCGTTCGCAGGGTAGCGGCGGTGGTGGTGTCGGCGACGGCGGCATAGGCATACAGCGACCTGAGTGCGCGATGCACTGTTTGTGCACGGCAAGGCGACATGTCTCACACTTATAGCCCTACATGATATAATATTCAATTAAAAACTTGTACTTTGGATTTCCTGAGATATTCCGAGAGAGATCAAAAAATACAATTGCAAATTTAGGAAATGACTATTCATGTTTATATTTTTGTAATTTTTTTTCGATAAAAGTTTATTAAGTAGCGTGATACTGCAGATGACCCAATGCGAGAATCAAAACATAATCAAAATATAAAATTTTATATTTGATTAATAATATATGCTATTATCTAATATCTAGCGTACAACTCTTTTAGTTCCTTGTCTTTGAATTTTTGAAATTTATTTCTTAGAGCCTTATAAATATTTTTGTTTGTGATTGTTTGTACAAATGTTAAACATTTCACAAATTAATCATTTACCTGGAATATACGACCCTTAAGGAATTTTCCACATCGTTGACAGCTCTTAGGAACATCAAATGTCGTCAATTTGAATTTATGATTAGTATTACGACAGGCTGCGGGATTAACATTATCTATCGCGTCCTGTAATGCCTTCATCCATATCTGCTTTTGTTCTTCTGTTCTCGCGTATAAAGTGTATGCCGTGTACGCCTGCTTATGTACAAGTAACCACTGGTAGGACCAACGCGAATCTCTACCCAAAGTTCGTCGTCCTATGTGGTCTTCCAGTCTGTAATCGTCTAATCGTAGAGTTTCTCGGTAACAGTATTGGTCTCCTCTGCCAGCTTTGCAAATCAATACCACTTGTTCGAATACGAATGCATAACGGGCCTTTATCCGTTGATCGCCATGAGCTTTCACCTATAAAAAATTGAATTAGTCACGATTCAATCGTACGATGCTAATCTTAGAATCTGTTGTAGCATTTTCTTAGAAACTAAACATTTATTTTAAGCTGATATTGAACAAACCTTGAGCTCGCCGTCACGAAGTAATCGGCCGAAATCCTTCAGCTGCGTATCCTCAGGCACATCCCAATCGATTATTGATGCTTGAATGTCATTTATGATGTCCAATGTATCAGAATCGCGTTTTACTTCATTTATATACTGAGCGACATCGACCATCACTTCCCTCGCCTTTGTCAACGCACGGCAGTCTTCTATCCATTCACGAGGAGTTTCTTCTACCAACTTATCCAATAGCAAGTGATACTTGAGTACTCTTTGCATCGGCACAGACAGTATATCGCGCAGCTTAAATTTACCGTTGTTAGCTTCTTGTTGGCACCTCTGTAATAAATATCAATGTTAAAAAGCCACTCAAATCTATTACTCTTTTTAATTGATGGTGTATTTTATAGGCAGAACTTTCTAGAGATTTTAGATACATTTAAATTAAGAAAATAGCTAACCGATCGGAAGCGAATCTTAGTGTTCAATAATAATTTCCTAGGTGAAGTTATATACATTTACTGTTATTCAAAAACTAAAAAATTTGTTGCAAAAAATTCTTAAAAGAATAGGATCGTAGAAATGCCCATAAACATCAAACAATATTAAATTAATTAACAATTTAATTTCATGATAGATAGTAGATTGTCATATTTTGAATATTATACAGCGGAGTATTAAATAAATTTGGCACAATTTTGACTTTTTTTCTCTGTAAAAGATTGAATGTAAAACATAAAGTTTTTAGTTTGCTCTTGATCATTTAATTATTTTGCAGTTATAAAACTTACAATAACTTCTTGATTGACTATTTCGTTACGCGCGCAGCATTCCTGAAGAGTATTTTGTGCTAGAGTTAGATTTGCGCAATAATCGCCATAAATAAGGAACTTCTCCCGCCATTCCAGGAAAACTTGAGCGAGCGCAGCACCATTTCGCGCTTTGCGTAGTTGACTGTGGAAACCCACATGAATCTCCGAAAGCTCTTTGATACCGAAGAATATGCGGGCAGAATCCTCGGGTCGGAGTAACGATGACAGAGGTCGGGCAAAATGTCTAAGTAGGCTACTGAGAACCTCTGTGTAATTTCGCTCGGTCTCCACGAGCTCTTGGATCACGTAATCCCTTTTCTCACCTCCAGAAATGGCACTGCTCTGTTGTACGGAAATTATCTCGATAAAGAGAAACGTTTTTGTGCAAATTACAAAATAGTATGCAAGGTGTGAAGCGCAGCGCATGGTGGATAACAAAATTAATCGTACATAAATGCGCTAATAATAATAATAAAAAAAAAGAATTCACTCGATTTTCCTTCTCAATAGTGAGATTAAACATTTAATACATTCATGCAATCTTTCTGTATTTTAATAGACTGTTTCTGATTAGCTCTTCCTCAAGTTTTTTTTAAATAATGGCCAAAGAAAAACAAAGATGCACTTTATACAGTTATATAGTATAAAAAACTTGTTAGTCAACTGAATAGAAATTAAGGACAAAAAAATGATGACCTGCGCAACTGATGGAGGAGACGGTAAATGTAGACTACAGAGGTCCTGGTAGATCTCTTCACTTTGCGCGTGGCTGCAAAAAGCTCCGTACCCGTCCTCCTCGCCAACCGGATCCTCATTATCCCCCCCGCCGCCCGTTTCGTCGCCCTCCCGTCTCCTAAACCTCCTGCGGCGACCCTCATCTTCGCGGCTTTATAAAAACACGAAAAAAATATGGCCATGCACTATGACATGCATACTGATGGGAATTGCTAAGTTCTCGGCGAAATCAAATCATAATATAGCACAGTTACAAGGTCTGCCAGTGATGACAACTGCAATCGATATGTATCTTCAGCATGAAGAGCGAAACAGTGCCATCATTGTATCACGTTGACAGTATATATACTTTGATGCATCAAATGATGATGTAATTTGATAATATATAATATACGCGTGTATAGATCAATTATATATTTTTTTCTTTTTTATTTTTTAAAATATTATTTCAGAATCTTTATGCTTCATAAAAGTCCTGAAATAGAACCTCTTCCACACAAAAACATCTATGTATAAAAACGTACATATACATAAACGTACCATGCACCACACAATAAAAATAATTTTTTTTTCTTAAGATGAATGTAACTTGTAATTGATTTTCACATAATAAATTTATTGTATAAATAAGACAAAAATTTGATTTAAAGAAAGTATTGGAATAATTTTTACGTTAAAATGAAAACGCGTGCGGAATCGAAAGAAGCTTGAGCTAAAAACACAATTATCTGAGCAATAGGTTTTAAATCACAGCACATCTTGTTTGTGTATACAAGAACGTTTCAATTCGTGCTTTGAATCGTTTATTATTTATAGAATGAAGAGGCCTGAGATACATTTGCAAAAGAAAGATACAATGATGGCTAATATTCTTTCAGAATAATGTTTTTAGGATTGTTAGGTCATAAAATGACGTATACCTCCTCCACGGAAGGCCAGTTACGTTGAGAATTGCTCGAGAAGCAGAGCAATTCCTGATAAACCCGAGACTCATCTATGTCCACAGCCCTAGTTTTTATGGTAAACGCCACCAATCCATGTGTGGCGCTAAACCAATTAATATAAAAATTACTAAACTTTCTGCAGTTATTTTTGAAGGCTGAACAATATATAATTACTTCTTTTATTCTTTACTTCTGATCATTATTTAAAAAGCCATACACGCATTTGTACAACGTGTACAGCTTTTAAGGAAAATAGAAATTTTATTTTAAAAGAGACAAACCTTTATCTACAAGATCAAGATGTAAAGATATAAATTTTAAAATTCAATATTTAATTAATTGTAGATATTTCTAAGTAACCAAAATATAATTATTGTGTTAGCAAAAGATTCTTACCCTGCACCAGCACTTTGTAAATCTTTATAAATATCCTCTTGTGATCTGCCATGACCAACAAAGAATCCACTGTAATAAATAAAATACATTTCCTTATTATTTCTTATCTATCTTATAATTATTAATCTATTTTGTAATTGTAACAAATTGACGGTAATTCAAATTTCTATGTGATGAAGAATACAGAAATCAACAAGCTACTTACGGTATACCCTTTCGCCTCAGTCGTGGACAATTGGACAAGGCGGAGAGTGTGCAGAGAACGCGATGGAAGTTAGATAAGTCGAATAGCATAAACGGCTCAAAGAGCTCCGAGTCGGAGAGGCCAAAGACACTCGAGCATACCGATAAGAACACTTTTATGTTGCGCAAGCATAGAAACTGTGCCATTTGTGGCTTTTGATTCACATCCTTCATGTCTATGCATCCAGAATCCACAATGTTCAATAGATTGCACAGCAACACACCATCCCGTAATGTATAGGCCAAGTCAAATGCAGTTGCCTGTGGCCAGTTGGCCTTGTGATCCGCTCGCAATGCACCACATCTGGTCAACCAGCTGGCACACTCGTGCCATCCTTTACCAGCATCCCCGCTCTCTGCCCTATTCATTTTGATACGATTTCTTGTTCAATTGTTAAGACACTGAAGGCACATTTGTAATTTTGCAGTTATTTCTCGCATCAAGTTCCAAAGTTCAAGTCATCAAGCTGCTACCTGTTAAATAGAAGTAACAGATTATTAAAAAGAACACAAAAAATTTTTCAGTATTTATTGTACCAAAAAATTAAAAGATAATGAGATTGAGAAGCTTCAATAAATTTAGATTTAAGTATTAGCACGAGTTTTTCATGATACTTAATATATGTGACAATTTCATAAAATTTAAGGTATTAATGCAAAATAGTCATATTATTAAAGATACATTGAATATTATTATATTAGAATAATAAGA
The DNA here is from genome assembly GCF_016802725.1 of Solenopsis invicta. Lineage (NCBI taxonomy): Eukaryota > Metazoa > Arthropoda > Insecta > Hymenoptera > Formicidae > Solenopsis > Solenopsis invicta. The sequence goes on from NC_052675.1 coordinate 18,178,496, forward strand.
GATATATAAATGAAATATTCTTTTATTCATATGTATACTCTTTGATATATACTGTAATAATTAAGACAGTACATTCTATGCCAGATAAATATAAATATATATAGTAACATATATTCATATTTTAGTAATAACCAGTAATAATTAGCAATAATCTTGAAAAAGAGAGCAAAGTTGTGCCAACGTTTAAGATTTTATCCTTCTAAAAGTCGCATTCCGTATCACGAGAAAAAGAGCGAGCGAGCACTAGAATTCTTCTAAGAAATAAACTGCGGTTGGAGATCGATCCGTGAGATTAAATCGCGTGTACCGTGCGTGATCGTTATCGCCTCTCAATCTCCCATTTATCGCAAGTGGACTGACCGACGATTCTAAGCAGTGCGTCTGTCGCTCGCTCGAGGAAGGGCCGCCTCGGGACACCGGGACGGAAGTCATCTGTGCAGCTCGTTATTGTCCGGGGGCCAGCGAAACTCGGTGCAACTCAGTGGGCACGGTGCCCACGGTGGACTCGCTGCACCGTGGTGGATGGTGCCATCGGCTATCACGGCATCCTCCTCTTCTGCGAGAAGGGGGAAAGACCGTACATGCACACGCACACACGGATGCAAGTAAAGAAAACGGAGGAAAGACGAGTGAAACACGCCGGACACGCTCACTCGCGAAGCGTGCGTATCCTAGTGCACGCTGCACACCGCGCGTTGCCCGATCATCCTCGTATGGGCGCTTATCGCGTTTACGCTCGCATCGCGTTGTCTCAGCACGGCAAACTCGCGTCCGCCATACCCTGTACCCACGGCACGAATTGACTGCGACCAGCAGCGACCAGCAACGAACAGTGCGACCGACGAATCCGACAATACCAGACAATACTTGCTGTTCCGATCCGAGCGCTGAATATTTTACAGGACCGGCCGCAGGCGCTCGGGAGCCTCGCGCGTGCACCGGATGCGAATCTTTGCAGTTTCGGCGCGATAAATTTTCGCTCCACGAAAATAATTAAGAGGACACCACGAATAATTGTACGAGTAGAAGAGATTGTAGAGATTAATATGTATAATTTTATAAAATGTATAATTTTAAATTGATCAAATTTCGATATCTTTGTTTACATATATATTGCACAACACATTTTTTTTTTAATTTTTTCTGGAATTCTTAATGTTTATATATGATATATTATATAATCTGTAACCTAAATACACACACATCGAATTAATTTTGACTGTTTAAAACTATACATTTATACTGTACTCTTTTGTGTATGATGAGTTTCTAAAGACTTCAATTGACAAGAAATATTAAACTCAATTTAATTGGCAAAATTACTTAAAGCAAAATTTCGAACTATATAATTCATTGTTTCTAATGTATTTTTTCATATGTTATATGACAAAAATTATTGTATCCATATTATAAAATTATATACATATAGTTATTAATAAAATAGCTTGATAAGTTATTGATTAAATTATTCGGTGTTTCGTCGACTTAAAGCGGATGTTTCCTTAAATCCTTATCATTTTATTCACTTGAATGAATAGTATAGTCGATTACTCGAATTCCTTGCATTGCATAGTTTTGCGCTATCAAGTTCAAAGCAGTTTATATTCATTATCTTTATCATTATTTATTATTATTTATTAAAACATTTACAGGCAGGATTCACTTTGGCGCTCACAGTGCTTATAATTAAGTATCATATGATTTTTAAATATATTTAGCGAACAAGAACGTCTGTTCCTTTTGAACCTCACGCACGATTCGTCTTTTCTTTCTTTTTTTGCAACATGAAAAGAAAAAGAGAAAAAGTGAATCATTCGATAAAAAAGATGAACAAGCCTGGATGCATTGTCCAGTTGCATCGTCCAGTTGCATCGTGCGCGTGGAAGGAACCATGCAACCGTGTGACGTCATCAGTGTCTTTACAGTCGCTTTTCTTTCTTGTGCCTTCGCGTCTTGCAGTGTTCTCGGTGGTTCTCGGGGCTCTTGTCACGTTCACGCCGTTAGCAAATGTCTTTCCAGCAACAATATCGATATCATCAGTCGAAGAGGCAGATCGTAGGAAAGGATGTAGGTAAATATGTTTTCCATAGATGCACGCGTTCTCATTTCGATATTAATGAAATTCTCACGCGGCGCTGCTGCCTTCTCAAAGGTTATCGCGTGAACATAGGCGCAGACCGTGTACGGGGGCGATGCGCAACATCGCTCTGACGTTATCTACGTGTGGAGGCGGCGGTATCGCTTTGTTCTCTTCAAATATTTCACGTTTTACTCTGTTATATCACGATTTAAAACGTTTAATTTGGTTTAGCTTTTTATTTGGAAAATGGCAATGCAAATAATTTTTAATATACGAGCGTGAAAGAGATTTTCGACCATTTTTTATTGAATTAAATGATGGAAAAACCAATTTATTGTCAAAAATTCAAGAAAGAAACAAATCACACTTTTCTATTAATTCCAAATGAACTTTGTGTTAACAAGTAATGAAAAATAAATTTTGAAAAATAGTTTAACTGTGGATATTTGTATGAACAATCTATTTCCATTTGTAACAAAAACTTAATAAAACGTTATTCGTTTTTTCAATTTATAAAAATTTTTTCTGAAATATTTATTATTTAATAAAAATTTGGAAATATATAATAAATGTTATTTTATGGACTGAAAATATTCTATCGAAGATAGTCGAAATTGAAAAATATAGACCATTATTTTCTCTTATTACAGATATCATGTAACAAATGCCTTTTATAGCGATGATCAATATGTTTATATTTGTGAAGAATTACAAGCGACTTCTCATCAATTTAACTGGACGCTATATTTCTTTTCTTACGACTTCCGGAAATTGCTTGAACAAATGGTTTTGACACGAAATAGCAATTTATTATCTCGAACACTCTATTTGTATTATACTTTTTTACTGCACAACTGCATTTTTATCGTTATACAAACAATTATGGAATGATAACGATTATAAAAAAGACATTATTTTCAATGCAAATGCCAATGTTATTGTAACTGCAAATGTACACATAAATTCACATGTGTTTCAGAAGGTGCTCCCGTAGGAATATGCCACGTTCGCTTCAATGAGCTGAAAGTAATACAGACCGAACTGTTCATCGGTGCGATTCCAACTCGTAATTTGTTGCTATGATGTAATCGGTCCACAAGCATAGTGGGGATATAAGTACAGTAAAACATGTCTTTGTCGATGCTTTTAAATTGACGCCGTTTTATGCCATAATTGTCTGTTAGTTCAGAGAGAAAGAACAGCGGATCGTGATCTGGTGTGCTTGCGCTCGCTATAGATTTTCGTTAAATTTGGATCATATAATTCAATGATGTTTTCACTATTGTGCATAAGCATTTTATTGCTTGCTTGCGATGCGGCAAATCCTCCTCGGTGCAGGGATGAGAATAATCGAGTCGTTGATTGGTGAGCGCTTTATTGTATCATGTACACGCTTATGTTTTCACTGCTTCACAAATTGTGATAATTTTCATAGATTTAATAATTATTTAAAAATAAAATCAATTGTCTATAGTTGTTACAGTTTGCTGAAAAAAAAAAGTTTAGATCTAAATAAAGTGCTATAAAATTTATAATATTAGAACGTAACAGCGCGCGTCTTCTTTTTTCTTTAAATTTAATAAATATTTATATTATAAATAATTATATTAACCATTTATGCAATTATATTTATATTAATTAAACAATTAAACAATTAAATTAATAAATTTACAACCAATCGAAAACGCAAAACATAGGCTTCAAATTAGATGACGTGCTAATTTTTAAGAAGGATGTAATTAAAGTTTACATTCACATTAATTATTTATAATTATTTCATTTAATAATTGAATGTAAATTAATTCTTACATTTATTTTTCAAAATATTTTCGAAAAATATAAACAGTCATTATTTTTACCAAGTTTATAATTTATTTCAAATTAAAATAATTATGTAATGCTTTTGTATCGTTTATCAATATTGCAATTAATATTGCGTTTTCCTCAGAACATGTTATGCTTCCGCTAACTTTGATAACTTTATCAACAATTATAGCAACGCTATTTCAGGTATGTACTTTATAAGTTGCCGAAGATACAGGAAAGTAGCAATCCTATAATGAAAAGTGGATTAGCGTATTTATATATGACTAGCAATACAGTCGATAAAGGTTGGCAGTTGTCTACGAAAAAAATCAGCGCGAAGAATTCTACACCGGGGAATACTTTAACACCTTTATACAATGACGTAAGAGCAAATAGATTAGCGTACAAATACGTTTATTTATTTATTTAAATGTGTTTAGTACATAAATTTACGCTGGTCAACTATCAGTTCCGCTGCTTACTAGGCGCATAGATGATAAAATTTCATTTTTTTTCTATTAAAACAGTTTTAACCCTAAAGTGCCACTCATATTTTTCTTATATTATATTATCCTGCAAGAAAATTCACCAAAGTAGTTTTTAATTAATTAATAAATTTTTTCTTTGAATTAATAGTAAATTTATTACAACTGACAGTGTTTGTAAGAATTTTTCTTCTTTAAAGTTATAAAAGAATACAAAACTTCTAATTTTCCAGAATATAATTTTTTAAAGAACATGTACATAATTTATTTATATGATTGCGCACGTTTAGTCAGAGGCATCAAAGACTCTCTGGACCATGTACAACGACGATCCGCCTAATAGACCTAGCAATGCAAAAAATGGCCACACGAAAGGTGTTGTATTGGTGAACGAAAAGCAAGGTTTCTGGTTAATACACAGCGTTCCGAATTATCCACCCATACCCAACAGTGGTAACGATTCAAGACGGGTATGCACAAAAGCGTTTCTAATATATCGAATATCGATAATTCCTCTTTCTGATACTCTATATTTTTTTCCATAAATGCTCGACAATTGATCATTTTATTAATAGGCAAAGTCGTTAGATAAATGAACTAGATAACGATCCTCCATTGATTAATGTCATTTTTTTTAAGGGTAGCTTTTTCATGAATTTTCTACAGTCTCTTTAAAACTGTTAGTTAATCTTCTTTTTTTAACATTTTCATTATAATCATTAATTTAATAATTGAAAATAATATTTTTTATTGAAACTGGCTTATTTTACTTATTTACTGATTATGAAGCTTTTATGATACTTTAAGAAATCTTTAGATGGATACCTTTTAACTAAAATATTCTCAGGGACAACACGCGGAAGAAGAAAATTCAGGAAACTCTGAATATGATTACCCGACATCTGGAATGAATTTCGGACAAAGCTTTCTGTGTATCTCTGTAGACGGAGATCAATTTGACAATATCGGTAAACAGTTAATGATCAATCAAATAGTAGTATATAGAAACAATATCCCTTCATTCGCCACAAAGTATCCGGTGCTCTCGGACGCGGCTAAACAAAAGCGTAACAGAAAAGGACCTTTCACCAGCAAAAAGCTCTTAAAATCATCTGGCGGCGTCGAATTCACATCGTTTGCCAAGAGCGATAGGTGGGACAAAGGTAAACATTTTTGGCACTTTTGTGTATCGATATATTGCGTAAAATAATTTAGAGCGAGATACCATATCTTTAAAGTAAACATCGAGATTTCTTAAAATCTATCTTAATATAATATTTGTATATCATTTTCGTTGAACAAATTTTTTACAAGTCTTGTTATGTACTTTTTACATATATTTAGCAAGTTACACATTTTGTAATAGATACTGTATTGTACTAGGGAGAGATACGTAATAATATATATATATATATATAATATTATACTAACTCTAATGCAATGTCATTGAATTAAGGAGCATTTGGTGTTTATATATGTTTACTAAATTTTAAAAATCTCTACCTTTAATTTAAATTATTTTGCAATTAGTAGAATAAATATGTCTCTTTTTCTATATATATATATATATATATATATATATATATATATATATATTAATATATATATTAATATCTTTTACAAAATCCTATCGATAACTAATGTGTTCTATAGATTTATATGAAGATTTCGTTGCGCCTACGTTGCAAACCGATTTATTTGCCGAAACGTGGTTAAACGGACGAGGTAGACTACCATCGGACTGCGAACAAGTGAAAAAGTAATGTCACATATTTCGTTTTAACACTGTTTAATAAATTTTAATTAAATTCTATCTATCTAATTTAATTTATTTAATTAAATTTTCATTGTTTTTGTAGAGTGTACAACGTCGAATCCATTGAGGTGCCCACGATTGATGTTGGTTTTACGAGCAGCCGCGATCATTCAAAGTGGGCAGTGGCTGTTGAAGGTAAAGCTAACCGAAGTTGGGTCTGCGTTGGTGATATCAACCGAGCGGTAAGTACAAAGTATTTAAGATTTATAAAAAAAATTATAAACTAAAATCAATAAAATTAACTGATAAAAAAGAAAAATGTATTAAAATTTATTAAATAAAATAATAACAAAAAAATTTAATTAATTCTATCAATTATGTTTTTTTGAGTAATAAAGATTTTTATGATTTATAACTGTCAATATTTTTTTTATGTCTTCAAAGCTGATCTAATATGATAAAAAAAAGCGTACAATTGAATATTTTGTAGGATACTCAATATACACGTGGTGGTGGAACTGTCTGTTTCAACAATCCAAAAGTATGGAAAAATTATCGGAAATCAGTGAATGATGTCGAACCATGTCCTAAGCAGTATAAGGCAGTTAGAGTTTAATTTTGTTAACAACTTGGCTCAGAGAATAATGAGAGATTTAATTTCCTGATAGATCTAAATTTTATTCTTATTACGTATTCAGTATATAATTGAAGTATAATGAATTATATTATAATATAATGTGCATTATAGAAATATTGCACATAATAATGAAAAAAAAAATTAAAAATAATGCAATAATTAACATACTGCACGAAATAATATTTTTCCACAGAATACCAGCTATATGTTTGAAATGGCAGAATAAATGCAATATATATTTATAAAAATATGTTTTGTGTTAATTTCCTTAAAATCTTATTGATATGTTACCGACGATATGAACTCGATGCAAGATTATTACATTTCACACGAGAGGTCTCGTCATTGCTACATACGGAATACGGTTGTGAAATATAAAAGAGAATTCATGTAAAATAAAGTGCAATAAATATATATAGAAATAAAATGTGTGCCAAAATTTAAAAAATTGATATAAATGATTTCTAAAATGTAATATCATGATTATTTGAGAGAGTTAACACATATTCACTTTTTATTATAAGTGGTTCTGTTTTTAATTTTTTAAATAACTTTAGACTAGTTTAATAATACAAAAATAATACAAAAATGTCTAATTAGTATTCTTTAAGTAATTTATTATTACTATTATTTTAATAATTAAGTAAATCTAATAAAAAAAGTTTTTTGTTTCGAAAAAATTACTTTCCACCTAAAGAAGGATAAAAATACACTATGTTCATGATTCTCTATGTCCTACACATTTTTATTATGCATTAACTACAATCTTGAAGAAAGATGTCCTGTCGGATCTTCACTACTTTAGAAAAATAAGGACGGACGATGGAGCGGGATCAGGGTAGTTCTTAAATTGGATTTTATGAAAAGCCGGGGCAAGTGGAAGGGGAAGCGATGCTTCTCATCCTCGTACCTCATTCTTTTCGCAGTTGTGCTTATTGTCTAGTCGAGGAAATTGTAGAGTAGCCCGACTAAGCCTGGGCCGTTAATGAGAGAGAAAAAGAGAGGTGAGAGACGCGGCGGGTGAAGAGAGTGAAATACGATTCGCTCACTAATGAAAACTGTAGGAAATCGAGCGAACTTTGGCGGCCGCCGCTACTTATCGTCCGACAACTTCGGGGTTTCATCCCTGCGATCGGCAGAAATTTTTCCGTCCAAAGTTATCGCGCGGACTTTATCCCGCAGCAAGATGGATTTTTACCTCTAAGCGCTTTACGACTTTCTTCGACTTTAGCCGAAAGCTGCTTCGCTGCCCTTTCTCTCCCCCCCTCTCCCTCTCGATTCCTGTTGCATGACGGTGCTTGGTGATCCAAGTTATAAGATGTATTCGATTGGCGCAGAGAGAAAGAAAATTTACGGTTTCGCTGTCAAATTTCGTTATATAGACTATTCGAATAAAGTTACTGATCCGAGTTACTTTAAGGATTGGAAAGCTTCTCTTTTTGACTTTGTTTTTTTTCTTTTTTTAATAAAAGAGAATATTCTGAAGCCAATAATGAGATTATTTTGATTAAGAAGAAATCAGTTTAAAAGGTATTCCCGTTCCATAAAACGATGATAATCTTCTTAAATTATTTTAAAATAAGCAGCTTAGAAATCGCCGTTTCAGGCTATTTAAAGATTCCGTTCTGTTATACCGCTACAAGATTATTAAAAATAAAAAATAAAAACATATTGAGAACTCGTTTAAACGTAATTCGTCATTTAATTTCCAATCACCTCTGTAACAATATTTGCTCGTCGCAATTCGCATTTGCCTTCCCGATCCACGTAGGCGCACGTGATTCGCAAAATACTGGCAATAACGGATGATAAATCACAACAGCGACAGCGGATTCTCTTTCTTCGCTCGTCGAAGCCAACGTGCCGTCTGAATACTGCAACTATGGACCAACCCCGTCCCGAGGAATTGGCCCGAGCGGTGTTCGTTGCCAGCTGCCGGCTCAGAACCCTCTTAATCCCCTTATCCTGACGACAGCCAGCTTGTTTTTCCGAGTACTAACTAGGAGCTTCCAGATGCCCTCGAAACTTCCTTTCCGCCCGCTTTCCGCCTCGGCGACTCGTTGTTTTGCTGTTCGGCTAACACTCAAACTCGAGACGTTTGCTCCCGCTTAAGCAGACATCGATTAGGCACGTAAGGGATTCAACTACGTCGATGGGATTACTAATCTTCCATCTATGTAACCCAATTAATGTTGTAAATGGTTTCGTTGCTAAATCGCTCGATAAACATTTCTCCGTGGGAATAATAGCTGTTGTACTACATTGCATTGAAGCGTCCAAATCTCTTCTACTGGTTACTTAACAATTATATAGCTTTACGTATAATAAAGCAGCATCGCGGTAAAGAAGTAGATTTGGGCGTGCGGTTAAGGGTTTTGCGTACTCCGGATCTCGAAACATCGCGCGGCAAGACGACGACGACGACGACGACGATGACGGGGCAACATTGCGACGTTCTGGCGATATTTCAGCATTAAAGGCCGGTCTGTTCCGCATGCTAAAACCCTCGAGCTGTGCACCGGCTAAATGTACGCGCTGCCGGCTCCGTTACATGCATAGACCCATCTTTTCTCGCGTGTGTGCTTAAGCTTTCGTGCAACGCGTGCGCATATCGCAGGATGTTTTGTCTCTGACGAAGGATGTTTTGTCTCCCGATGACAGACTCTCTTCCGCCATTCGAGAAACAATTCTTTTCGATACGGAGATGTCAGAGCACCTGCAGCTTTTTTCACAATATTTGAGCAATTGAGAATAACGAGTATGACGGACGAATCGAGTTATAAAGAGGATGAGAGGTTTACATTATATTTTCAGATTAACAACTTTATATATCACGCTGTGATTTTACGTAGACAGTCTAGTTTAAAATTATTATTCTTAGATTAATTTTAAGTGGAATTTAAGAGTTTTCTTTTATAAGCTTACGTAACGTTAAAGATAAAAATAATTGTGGCGAATAATTTTTTTTACGAAGGAATAAAGATTTCCACGTCGGCTGAAATAATATGAATATAATGTGCCTTCTATACTATACTTGAGTTTACATTTTAGACACTGCATATTAGTTCCTCCCATAAATATAGAGAGAACTAAAAGTACTAATCAATAATATAATTATAATAAATATAAGAAATATCATGGCCTATAAAACATTCAATCGATTAATAAGTGTTCTTTTATACTTCTAATTATCAGCATTGATGTGAAGAGTACTTTATTTTTCAGAAATTTAGATAATTTTGATATTGAAAAATTCAAGAAGGAAAAATTAAAAAAAAAAGAGCTTTATTCCTTACATTAAAAAATTTTTTCATCATTGAATACATATCCCATTTTTATATATACTTTTAAAATGTTTAGCTCGAAAATGTAATTTAAATGCAAGAGGAAATATTGAGTCTCCTTATCCATTAAAACTATGATATATGAAAGAAAAGAGGATACGCATCAAGGAAAAAAGGATTTGTGGGGTCAGCTTTCCGCGTACGGGATGTACGCCATACGGTACACGGTATCCTATCCACTTGTACGCTCCGTTGAAGCAGAAGGGATATATGTATGTATCGCGGTGGATTGCCCTGTGCGAGGCTTAATATTGCCTTATACGTATTCATATCGTGTGCTGAGGGGTTCGGGTCCTTTTAGGTGGAAACGAGCTTATGTCCCGCGTCCCGCGGATGTAAACGGTACACGCGAACTCTCCGATGGAAAATTGCAAACAGCTCGACAGATTGGAAAGCTGTGTAAACGAAGGTAACGCGTATGACGGCGCAACTCAGATTTGCTTGCCTGTCGATCGCAAAGTGCCATAACCGGCACGACGGCTGATCCGCGTTAATTCCGCAATATTAATATAAACGCATAAAATATGCGGTACCCATAGTGTACACGCTATTAACGTTGCGTTAAGTTAGAAGGGTGCGTGAATTTCCCTCGATGCCCTCCATCAAACGTCCCATGCAAAACGTTAACAGCGTTTTGCTTTAAAAACTCAAAATCGAACGTTACAAATTAAATTTTCGTAAAAAAAACGCAGCAGAGCAAAATTAACGATCATTAAAAAATATCTTCGAATGATAAAAATAATTCAACGGCAATACAATATGTATCAAATAACAATGGTTTTCAGCCAATGCTGATAGGATAATTCTCAATTTGGGTTTAAAAATAGATTCGAGAAGAGGTGTTTTTATATGCTCGGCTCTCAGATTTCATTAAATTCGTTGAACGATCTCGCGCGCACAGGCTGGCGTATCCGGTATGCACAAACGAAACGGTTCGAGCAACATCGGGGACTACATCGGACGAAGGGCACAGACGCGTTTAACTTTCGCCCGACCCCTTTCAAGCGAACGTTTCCAGGCAGATGGATGCTCATTATGTAAATTATATGCAACGCGAATGTATGGGTGACGCGAGTTGAAGTTACGGCGGCGCTGCATTTCCTCGTGTTTAGGATGTGGATCATGTGGATGAGCGCGGTGTATGCGTGCCGGCCCCGTTATGACGCATTATAGCGTCCCGGCGCCAACTTTAGTACAGCCTTATACGTATTCATACCGCAGCACGCCGACGAACCGTCCGGGAACGTCCGGGAACGTCCGGGAAACATCTCTCTTCGTTCGTGCGCCGCGCCGACGGGTTACGTTTGCGGACGGGATAAAATGAGCTGCCAAACTTACACCCTGCACCCATTTTCGCGCAAACCTCGTTTCACCGATACGAATAAACGAGCGAGTGTGGAATTCATCCCAGCCTGGCCCAGTCGCGCGAGTCCTAGCAGGTGCGGTCGGATGAGAGATGACGACGCGTTGATGGGACAGTGATGGCCGGGGGCGATTAAAGCGTCCTTCCCGGAGCTCACGTAAAACTAAGACGTAAATAGACGTGATGTGTTTAAAGCAAGTAAAAAAAAAAGTTACATTTTCACATTCCGTCTTTTCTAGAACAATTCCGCACTAAATAAAATGGTATAAAATTTATACGAAAATATAATTTTGTCATCCGTGTTCTTCGAAGCTTTTAGAGGTCCGCTGGAGGTTCTTTATTGTCAATGCGTCAATTATTCGAAAATTATAGGGGTCTCGACATTATCGATACGTTGAAAAAGCGTTCGTTTATCAATACAATAATCGTAGCAATCGTATTCCTTACATAATCGCAGTAAGATATCCGTTTTCCGTCGAAGACGCCGAGGTCGAAGGTGACGTCGCGTGCACCGTTCTCGGCTGAAGTTACGTAAACGGAACGGAACGGTGCGACCGAAGTTTGATATTCATGCCGCACTGGATAACGCCCTAATCGAGCCTTTGCGTCGTGCTTTGGGGTCACCGGCGAAGTCCGACCGGGTAACGACGACAAAATCGCCCCGTGTGCACGCCGCCGTCCAGAGCAACTTCCGGGAGCGGTGCTTCGATTAACAGCGAAGACTATTACCGCGAGCAAGTTTAAGACTGAGTTTGGTTAAGCTCAGATTACGTGAAAGGACAGAGATATATACGCATACGGGGAATCCCTTTACGAGGATTAGAGTGATTCTCAACGGCTCCGTTTCCCGTTGTTCTGCGGGAACTGTCACCGGCATAAGGTTACGGATAGCTTCGTTGATAATTTATCTTACTCTCTCTCTCTTTTTCTGATAGATTTGCGTAATATATAATCTTATATTATGTATAAAAAATATATAATAAATCTATAACAAATGCCATGTACGCGTGTGGCGTGCGAAAAGAATTTAGAAATAGGAGAAAATGGGTAAGACGGTGTAGTTAAGGTTTGATGAATAAAAGCTAGGTTTTTGTAATCAGCAAACTATCTTTACTTTTTAAATATTCTTTGGATGTTAATCTTACTATCATGTAACTACCGTCAAATAAAATCTTTAGAAAATTATAAACTTTATTTTAAAAAAATCAAAGATAGGTATTCCTCCTCATCTTGCGAGTGGAGTATCCCCCGCGAGCAAGATAGGATACACTTTAAAAGTATATTATAATTTAGTATTAATGTCACAAGTGAGTGGGTAATTTTCAACGATCGAGGGATCACATCTAACGCGTAAGTTCGATTGTGATTCTTCTGTTTTATCTCGCCACCCTGTCTTGCTCCACCATCCCCTGCTTTCGCTGCGATGCTTTTCTAATTAGAAATTTATTTTTGACTTTTCCATACAAAGATTTATTCGCATATTAAATTCTTTTACGTGTATGTAATATCCGGTATACTTGATATTTGATTAAACGTTGACATAAAATTTTCTGACACGCGCGCTCGATTGTCGATATTTACTAAAAAAAAAATGTATTTTTGATTTCTCATTCGAGAAATGACGTTTACCTCGAGCTGTTATTCTCTTAGCCATGTAGAACGTCATTCTACAACGTTCATTCTACAACGTTCATTCTGCCACGTATTCATTGTAAAACGGATTACACACACTCTGTATAATCTTGACTGACGCACCTGACTTGATGCGACGCAAACGCTGAAGTTGCGGCAGCTAGAGACTGATCCCGCTGTCCCGTCGAAAGAGAGGGAGAGAGAGAAAGAGCGAGACACAGAGAGAGAGGAAAAGGGGTGAGTTTACGCCATTCTCAAGGTAAATACACGGAACCTGACCAACACTAACGAGGTTACACCGCCGATGACGCGGTTGGGAGTGAATTGAAAGTTTCCGGTATCTGTCGGCGGGCAATTCATTCGCGCGATGTAATCGCTCGGCGTGAGCCGGGATAACCGCTACAGCGAATTCCGTTGTCAGTTATCGCCCCCGAGCCAATTACGCCGAGTTCCGTCACTCAACGGCAACTCGCCCGTGCATTCATCTTCCGGTTTGCGCGCGCGTTAAATCCCCTTCTTTAAACAAGACTACAGAGGCAGCGGCAATGCCGGAGAGGAGAAATTTAATCTGGAAATATTTCCTTAAAAAGAAAGGGAACAAGTGAAGTTTCTAGAGTATAATAGTACTTAGTCGCGAAAAGAGACGCATAAAGATATATAAAATATCTCGCTCTTATATCTGTAATATAATACGAGAATCATTTCTATTAATGCACAATTTACACTGAGAAAAAAAATTTGTTAAAAAAGTAAAATATTTAGTCCGATACGATGAAAATATAAATATTAGATTGATTCAACAGTTATTTGGTTACGCAAAAAAAGGTATTAGTTTATTCGTATCAACTATTAAAATTTTTTAACCAAGACTCAATTAAACCAACTCAATATTTAGTTGCGCGTCTCGAACTAAATATTTTAAATTCTTTTTCTCAGTGTACCTTTCTATTAGTATGCTACATAGCTAGTATTTTTTTCATAGATATCTTTTATCGATCGCGTATGTGTTTATATCGAGTACACAGTACGAGATACAGACGGTTGTAGTCTATGCGTGTTTTGAAATTCAATAGCCGTTCTATATCTTTCAAACGGGAATTCGCCGTTTAATCAATGGAAAGACGCAGATTCGACAGGATTTAGCGTTTTACGAGTAATCTCTATAAAATCGCGTCTACATCGTATTATCGTTTACTTTGACCCAGATTTACGTTCACGGGGAAAACGGGTGCGCGTCGGTACTCAGAAAGTTTTCGGGCATCAGCTCGCTGCCTCGCAGCTAGCGGCGGCGCGATGAAGAGTTACGGCGCCCTTTTAATGGCGCGCTCGTGACTCACATCCTTCAGGAGTTTTCTCCTTCGCGGGCTCCAAGCGGGAGACTTTACCTGACCGGAAGTTGTGCGAAGTCTCTCTCTCTTTTAAACGCTATCTTGCCGATGTTAAGACGTGAATTACGAGACACGAAACGCGCGCGGCGCGACTGCATTTAAATTGTAAGTAGCGCAACCCACGATGCAGGGCGACAGCCTGCGTCATTGTCCCGGCGAAAGTTGACGGAAGTTAACTTCGACTTCTGCGAATGATGGAGACGAGGAGGAAGTGTGGGAGATTTCTGCAGCGTGACGCAAAGATGACGGTGTCTGCCTGTAAGATGTCGGAGGTATTTTGCAGGGAGTTGCGAAACTCGTGAAAATGATGAAGTCTGGATGTTAGTCAAGAATTTGAATGAAACGGAAGATGAAGATCAAGGTTGCATAAGTGGAAGGTGAAGTAAAAAATAATAATGGGAAATATCTCGAACGTTCATTATCCGTATTATTAACAATTTTGTAGCAATAATTACTTGTTGTTTTTTTTTGCTTAAACTATTGAAGTTGAAAAATATTGAAGTTGAATCCAAGTAGAAAAAAAAAATAATATAAATATATATAATATAAAGAGAATAAATATAAAACTCTGAACCCATAATAAAGAATTCTGAAATATAAAAATCTGAAAAAAAAATGATTGGCAAGTGTTTTACACACGAAATATACACACATATATACAGATAGTTTTAAGAGATTTAAAAATTGAAAAATCCAAATCCTCTACGGAAAAAAATGTAATTATTAATTAATGATGCATTTTATGAATGGAACTGTACTTCTTATTCATACGGGAATTCTGATACATTAAATATTAAAAATTGACTATAATGAATTTAGTAACTAATGAATAAAATAATGTAAATTAATAATGCATGAGACATTTTTGGATAAGGCTAATAAATCTCGGATAGAATTGCAAATTTAATTTTCCTCATTCACCAATGGTTAAACGTAATCTAAATCCCTTTAATCCGGGTCTAATTGCATCTTATTTGAGTCTTCCCTAGTAAAATTAGCCGATATCCCGTCCTTCTCGTAATGCGATCAGCGTATTCCAAATAACCACTTTAAGATTATCGAACTTGAACCCGAACATCGAAGGGTTCTTCATCGTGAACTTATCGACTAGCGGAAGAGGAGAGTCGTTGACTCATAACTACCCATCCCGTTACTTCCACATTTCCGGTTCTCGGAAATTCCCTAAGGCTAATGGCGGTTTAATTCGTTCTGCGACGAGCGAACCGTCGCGCTTTAAAGACGGAGCATCATTCCGGATAATTGAGAGCGCAAGAAGAGGTATCTATCCTGAGCTTTTTGACTAAAGAAAGAACAAAGGAGCAATATTCATCATCCGCAAATAGCTCCGATCTATTAATGTTGCCTGCTGTTTTCGCCGGAAGACGTACTTACGCATCCAAATTTGTGCGATGCACGCGTTTATTATTTAATTATCTTGCATTAAAGCCCACAAGAAGCGTTACTTATAGACATTCTTGTGGAAAATTAGATTATTCCCAAAATAAATTAAATTTTTAATGTTACTGGGCCATTATAAAGTTATCTACTATTATTTGCTTTAATTATTCAACAATTCGTTATTTTAATCAAGGAATAATTCGAGCGGTTAGCGAAAACGTGAATGATATTTATCGAAAGGACTGTTGAATAGACGGGACGAGAATAGAGATAACCAGTCGGGCGAAAAGACACAATCTATTTGAATGTTACAGCTTATCAAACGTGACTGGGGAGAAAGAGAAAGAGAGAGAGAGAGAGAGAGAGAGAGTACACGCGCAGAACGATGCAGGTCATCGGAGCGCCGCAACAATTACCGTTTTGCAGTCGCAGTGATAGAGGTGCGGTTACAGTCAGACGTGACTGTACAATAGGTCGCATTGACAGTATACCAGTGTACGTGCACTTATCGCGCTCCCTCTATAGGCTTTAGCGTCGTCATTATCGGTTTACGTGGTCATGATGTGTTCTACACATACCGTGAATACGAACAATAGTTACCGAAATCAGTTCCGTCATTAATTTGACTAGTATTGACCAAGAGTCCACCCGAAATGTCGCGCGCACACATTTCGTACATTTCGTAGATTAAGTTAATTAATCTTTCTATCTATATTATGAACTCCGTACTCGCTGGGGAGTGTGAGCGTGCTTCTAACTCGAGTAGGTGGCCAAGAGGAGAGAAGGGATGAAGAGAATAGACGAAGGTATACGGTTAAAGATGCGTTGGTGGGTGTAGACAAAGGTACTCGCGTTAGACAAAGCCTAACGAAGCTCCTATTCACAGCAACAGTAGGCCGCGCGCGCGTTTCTACGACTTCGCTTCCATTATATTTATCGTGGCGCGGCGGTGCGGCGGCGCCGAGTGAATTTCATCCATCAGCACAGGAATTCCAGCCTCTCGGTTGCCGCTGCTGAGTTCTCCGAGAGCATCTCTGCAGTTTCGGCATTCAGCGCGGTAGACGTTTCTTATTTATTTGCTTATTCTTTTTATTCTTTCTACATAGTAAACGTCCCTTTTGTGTTTTGCCCTTGCGCAAATCGCGCCTCTCACGCGCCAGCAGTTTCTTTGCACGGCTTTATCGCGACAATTCTGCATGCAGTTTTTATGTGTTTGAGTACGCGCGCTACGTCCTTCTAACGCCAGTGGTTTATCCAATGGAGCAACCAAAGTGGAGGAAGAAACGTGAGAATTAACTAGACTCTCAGAGATTTTTGTTTTAGAAGACATTTTGAAATGGCTTGGTAACAACTATGGGATTGAAAAAAGTTATGTGCTGATTTAGCATAGAAATGTTAATTTAGATAAGAAAGTTTTGGAAAAATAATTACGAGTCTCATTTTTGACAGAAATGAGTGATACCAATGTCTAACTGTATTACGATTTTAAGGACAATCGGTAATGATAAATGTCTCGCTGCTTCTGTCGTTTTGTCTTTTATTCGAATTGCGATAATAAAAATTTATGACGCATTACATCATATTTCCAATACCTAATACAAGAAGATAAAAAAGTGTCGTTATATCAAATACAATTTATCAAACAAAAATTTTATTTATTATTTAAATTTTTCTTAACCTAACTCATCATCCACGACGCGCAGAGAGATGTGATTATAACTATTTATTATTTAATTTACTTGATGAAAAATGACGCCACAGTAACTTGCACAAGTGTTCGAGTCAGTTACCTCTCGTTCGCCATGTACATCCGCATCAATTGTACCTCGACACAATTTTTATTTCTCCAGTTGGTTCTTTCTTCCCATAGGGTTCTTCAAGTTTTACTTGCTCTTAAATCTATCGGTAGCCGATGGCGTTCGAGCAAGGGAGAGAGAACGAGGAATGGGAGGGAAGCGGGACAGGGATATGTTAGCGCGGATCTGCGGTCGGGATAAGCGTGTCCCCGACGTAATAAAACTCCTGAGGGAGGAGCAGCCAGTGGCTTCGTAGTCGAAACTTTTCTACAAAGAAGAAGAATCAATCGGGCAGCGGCGACCGGGTTCTCCGTTCTCTTTCGCCTCCTTCGCGTTGCGGTTACGCGGAAAACTTACAGACGGACGAGCTCGCAGCGAAGTTTGTTTTTCCGCCAGGCAGAAACTTGCGCATTTATCTACTTCCCGATGGCGAGGCCCCGCCATAAAATCACACCTTTGCAAAAGGATATTTCACGATACGGCACGCAAACGCTTCGGCAATCTTCGGCATGTACTCGACTGGCGGAAAATATCGATTAAACTGATAGCGATACGTTTATATTTTATTGATGAATCAGATTTTAAGCAAACGAATCGATTGAATGATATTCAAATGAAATCATAAATTTTCATGATTTTATTTCCGAATCCGTACAAATGTACGTACGCTATTTTTACCGTAAAAAATTTATCTGAAAGAAATCTATTTAGAATTATTATTTTTCCTTTTTTTTTAATTATGGAATACTACTGCAAATTTTTCATTCAAGTGCTAATTCAATAAAGTCCAAATTTAATAAAGTTTTTGTTATTAAAACTTTAATAACTGAAAGGTAACCTAACTATGTTATAAAATAATTTGGGTACATTTTATTAAATTTTTATTAAGATTTAGTCAAATTTTTAAAAGTATAGTAACATTTTTCTTTAGGCCATGTTGTCTCACGACTGCCATAATTTTGAGGATAAATTCTAAAAGAAATTTTTTTCTGTGTGGAATGCTATTCTTCTTACATTAGTATGAATTATTCTTCTCACATATTACTTGAATACCATTGCATAAATTCGAGGGAAAAGTAAATTCTCTCTGCAGAATTAATATTCGTCTCTCTTTGAAATAAAGTGATTTAATAATTACTAATTTACTAGTTCGAATCTTTATCTTCACTCTCGTTATTTGTCATCTTGCACTTTAAGCATCCATCATTAACAAAAAAACAAAGGGGAAAAATGGAACAGAAAGCAAAAATAAAAATCCGGTTAAAATGTGGGAGCTCGTGATGCGTCGCTATCGCGTTCGCGCTTTTACAACGAAATCAGGTCGTGTGATTTGACGATCTAACGAACTGTGGTACGTGGGATCAGGGTTAGTCGGCACCGGTGCGCGTTTTACAGAACGATACCGTCGCGGTTTTTGCCCGTCAGGGCGGGGACAGGGGGCGGTAAGGGTATTGAGACGCGACCAGGTCAGTCACGAAACTCTGGCTACGGCTTCTTGCTTCGAGGGAACTTGCACGTCCTCTCGCTTCCGACTTTATCTACTGCTCCCCTGCTCGATTCCTTGTCCCTCTCTAGCTCGACGTACTGCAGGAAGTCGAGTTGTGTGACCGGAATCGTAATATTTCGAGACGTTGCTTCGACGTTTTCCACAAGGTTGACCCCCGAACTCGTATACTCCCTTCTCCTCCTTAACACATTGTTGTTACGGACTTCCACCTTATATAGACTTTGCAGCTTATTCTTCCCCACTTTTTCCTCGTCGTCGCAATACTTTTATTCTTTCCTCAGAGTGCCTCGAGACTTTGTAGTTGGGAAAATGAGAGAGTGCTACGAGCTGGAAAGGGGAGGGTACAGCGGAAGGAAGACGTTGTCGACAAATTCGAAAGTCGACCCGATTCCGACACATGTAAAAGTTGCGAATTTCGATCCGCCTCGTCGTTGTCATTGCATCCGCCTTTCGCCGTACCCCTTGTTCCCAGGAAGTTCATCTCACGGAGTTGCCTCGTGGAATTCTTGAAGGAAACGGAAAAGGAACACGGGCGAACAGGATAATGTCGTTTCTGCCATGAAGTCGAATTCGAAACTGAATCAGAAGCAAGAGTTGCACATTTGCCGATATCGCACTGAATACCCGTCAATAATTCCTGCTATGTACTAGTCCGGATAAATGTCAATTTTAGAAATTACACGAATTACACGAAATTAGATTGTGGAGCGCGTGTCTCGAATTAACTGCAAAACGAAAATAAATGTTTTGAAGAGAGTAACAAACAGATTTTAAATTTTTTCAAATTGTCGTCAGATAATGAAATTACAGCGATATTACGGATTTATATTAATAACATTTTCGATGAAAAGTAAATGGGAAAGAAGAATTAATCGTGCATTCAATGAAACTTGTAAAAAAAAAAGACAAGATTGTAATTTTTAATTCATTAATCTTCTAGCGTACCCAAATTTAAAATAACGTTCCTTAATTCCTAATATAAAAACGGAAGTTTTTTTACTACATATTTCCGTCAAAGATTGGGATTATGTACGAACTTAGCTGTTGATTAATGTTGGAATTTCATCGGATCAAGTTTGCTTGTAAAACGTGATGCAGATAATAACCGAGCGGGTGCTGGGACTACTTGCAGACATCAATCAAAAATTTAGCGTCGCCCGAAGTAATCAGAAACTAATGCTTTACTTTGTCAATTAGCTTGCTTAAGCATGCGAGGAATTCCTATCTCGAGCCAGTAATAAATCGCTCGGAGAACGTTAAACTTCCCTAAGGTACCGGTGAACGTCGAATTACAACACTCTTCTGCTTTTCGTAAAGTAGAATCAGAAGGCGGAAGAATTTTCAATACCTTTCATAATTTTTCTTTACAATAAGAAAGACAAAGTATGTAAAGAATAGATTCTTATTTTTTATAAAGACAGTGTAAAAATTTTTTATAAAAAAATATAATTATTTCAAAAGTTTTCTCTTTAATAAAAATGGAAATATGGGCACAATTGAACAAATTCTTTCTCCACAATTTTTTGTTATCACAATTTCGTTTTATTATTAAGAAACTTAACAGTCTTACACGAGGGCAAAATTGTCAAATGCGTACTACTTAAAATATTTTTGATCGCTACTTTATTATTATATATATTTCTTATTTGATATTTTTATTGGAAATTGTAGCTTGATGTTTCAGATACTTATTATTATAACGTTTAACTTTACATCAATAATAAATTAATTTATTATAAATTTTTGTATTAAAATATGAGTTAAAATAATTAAAAATATAAGAAATCTTTACTCTATATTTATTTACATTTGTCATTCATTTTTGTCATTAAATATTGCTTATATCAAGTAAAAACATATAAAACATTGAGGATGTACGATTTAAGCAACTAGGACGCATTCAGCAACTTTCCTCTACATATATGTCAACAATTAAATTTTAATTTGAAAAAATCAAATCAAATTTGCTCGAAGTTAAAGATAAAAGATAACAACATTAACAGTCGTGTTACGTATAACACTATGCGTTAAATACGATGTACAAAGTATAACGAACTACACTAAGCTAAATAGACACGTCACATTTATGCGGCACATTAAGAGTTAAATGATCCGAGAAACGCCGTTGCATACGAGAGTAATATGGCTATTATAATTAGCGACTGTAAAACCGATCGTTATTCCGCTTTACACGGCGCTAAATAAACCGAATGCGAGCGCGAGAGCGTTCTGCTATCGTAATAATGGTAATAAATACCCAGCGATAAATAGGGGGAGCGAGGGGAAACGGAGTCGGCGGAGCCCTTTGTGTCATCCAAGTGCGCGTGGGGAATGCGGCGCACTAATTAACAGCTCGTTAAACGGAAGGGGATTAAATTCGTCACCGCCGCGCACCGTTCGGATACTCTTCTTGCATAAGAACGCAAGAGACAGTTAGACGGCGCTCGCAGAAAGTAGAAAAATATCGTCATTTGCGCGCGCGAGCGCGCGTTTCATCCCGATAAAAAACGCAACATTTTTCTCATCAAGCTATACGCTCGTTGGCTTTAATGGCTTTCTAATCGAGAAATCTACGTATGTAATGTAGCATGTAATATAATAATAATGCACACTAATTGTAATCCGCGAAACTGAAATTGGCGATAATTTGGGTGGAACATATTTGCTTAAATTTGGAATTAATAAAATCTTTTTTATTTGAGAAGAAAGATTGGTGCGAATATCAAAATAATTTAAATTTTTGTTATTTTGTAAATTTATACCATTGAAAAAAATATATATTCTATTTCAACAATTTTTTCTGTCTTTATTGGCAAGTAGGCTGTAATAAAAATTAAAAGTTTCAGTAAATTATTATTCAATAAAATCACTTTTTCTTTTTTTATGTTTTAACGAGATGCATTATTAATTTACAAAATACATCATTAATTCAAAATAATTATTTTATTGATGTACCACATAGCTTAATTAAAAGATTTATTATTTTATTAATTATTAGCAACATGTATTTTATTCTTGTTTCATTATATGTCTTTCTCTTCTTAACATTAACAAAATATATAAATTTATCGGTATCAAACCAGTTTATGTAAACCAGATACCATTAAACTAATATCTCCCTACAACCAATTCACTATTTCTCACGAAAAGCCGAGCTCAATAACACCAATCGACAAAGTCGGGGAAGAGAAATCTCGCGCCTCTTTCCAATTTCCTTGGCGAGCGGAGGAAAATTGATAATAAGGAACGTTGCCATTAAGCAGCGTGGAAACTACGTTTCGAGCTCGATGGGATTGATTCGTGAGTGTTCCCGAGAAATGGTCCGGCTGTTGCTGAGGACGACCGAAAGGAGAAGAGCTCGGGGAAGAAAGAGAGACGAGCGGCGCGGGCTGACAAATGCAAGGGAATGGCTCTGTCCCCGAGAGTGTCTGGCAAGCTCTAGTCCCAAGTAATCGAGCGCGTGATCAATGGGCTTAAGTCCTCCTCGGTGGTGGTGCGAGTTGAAAGGCGGACGGACGGAAAGACGACGGCAAGTGGAAAATCAGGGTAAAACGAGACGAGCGGGACGGCGCGGAGAGAAGCGGAGGGACGCCGAGACCGGGAGGTGTTTCTCATCGACAAGTTCCTCGTCTATCGCCAACAAGATCGTCCGGAATTATTGCGACTACGGGAAATTGATTTACAGCCACACCGAACGCGAAATTGCGTTTCCGATTCGAAAGTGAAAAACACGTTTGACGTTGCAAAGTGCGTGGCTTATCTTGATATGACTTTACAGTTTGCAACGGTGAATTTGACGTTATATCATCATGGGATTTATGATTTTGCACGGTAAACACGCAGCCGCGTTCACAGTGGATACGCGTGGCGTGCACGGAAAGAGACACGCCGACAAATATTGCCATGGAAGGGCACTCGGTGTTGGTCTTTTTGGCATGACATAAAGACAAATATTACGATTGGTGCTTCTCCGCTATCATATTTTCAAAGTCAGAGACTAAAATAACACGGAGCAGAAATAAACTTCCCATGCAAGTACAAACTGAAATTGTATTAAATTAAAATATAAAATGGAATTGATAATTAAGTATCGTGACAAAAAGATCAATAAATATTTTACGATGGTATCGGCATAGATATAAATTTTTGATTAAAATTTTAGAACCGATATCATGGTTATTACCGTGAAATACCAAATGATTCGAAAATTATATGAAATAATAATATATAATTACTTTTGCAAGTGACAAATGAAATGATAAATAATAATTTATTCCCGATCGTCCGATACCAGGTCTCCTCCCCCTCCTCCTCCTCGCAGATTCATTTGTTGCACTCGTAGTACACAACATTCGCAAAAATACCGAATCGCTCGGTGCAAGGTGCATTCGGATTTTACAATCATCATTAAAGAGATCATTATCTCGCTCAAATATAATTATTGCGATAAAGTAATACTTTATAATTTCCATCTTCTGTCGCTTTGATTTTTGAAACAAACCGAATATGTTGCACGAAATATTTGCTCTGGTAAAAAATAATCAATAAATTTACATACATATGTTGATCACAAATGTTAATTAATCGCACGTGCTGGTAGACGGCTAATTGTTCGTAGGAAATAATTGCTTTTGGATAATACGGTGATATGAGAAGCTGTTTGCGCTATTACCTGCCTCGAGTCTCAACGAATAACAATACAGCATGCGGTGGCATTTGAGTATAAGACTGCGCATTACCAAACATCAAGGTTACATTTCAACTTGTCTCGCGAAATGTTTAATATTATTTTTATTAATTAAAAAAGTATGCTTTATTTTATGGTTTATTATAATATATTATAATATTAATCAATTTACTAATTATAAAGAAAATATACATCAACTTTTTGGAATAAGTGGAATATCTATGTGGAAGTTCTATATAAAAGATAAATTTCATTTTTGTGACTGGTTGAAATAAACATTTTATTCTTAAATTTATTTCATTATCTCCATAAATAGAATTTATAAAAAATAAAATAAGTTAGATGGGTCTTATTCGGCTCGAGTACCTTAAATTTTTATTATTTTATAGATCTATATGTAATCTCTCTTTTTGTATTCTTGTATTATTTTGCTTGATCTTAGAATTTATCCTAAAACGTCAATAAACGCTCAATATACCTCTCTATACTGAATATTTTATTATTTGCGTTTTAAAATAATTTCGATAAGTGAGTTGTGCGTACATTCTGTGGATTCAGCGTTACTTAAAATAATGATTAATTCTATTCGAATAAAAAAAAAATGTTTTAATGTGGAAATGCTAATTGACGAGAGAATTTGCTTCAATGGTATAATATAAACGTGGCATTATTAACAATATATTTTAATTACGTGTAAATTCCTTTTTTTGGTAATAATAATTAAAATCATTAATTAAAATTAAAGTAGTTAAAATGTGTGATTATTTAATTATAATTTAATTTTGTTAAAAAAATTAATTTAAACGTTATTTGAAGATATTTTAGTTTAAATATTTAAAAATTAAATTATTAAATTCATATATCATGCAGCATTATTTTTCGAAGCATACAGAAATATCTTATTAAATCTATGTTAATTGTTAATTTTTAATTTTAATAAATTAAGATCTGTTGTTAGATTTGAAGATTTCTTTTGCATAAATAATTGTTCTCTCTTCAAGTCAGATAAATATTACAAAATTCAAAAACTGATTAATATACGTAGAGGTAATATAATATAATCTCAATAACTGATTATCATTATTGAATGGCGAACTGTCTCAAAACAAATTTTCACTAAATTCCTTAATTGTATCGCAATTTGCAAATATAAATGAACATCAGTAACACAGAGATTAAATTGACTCTCGAGTGTTTTATTTATTGTATAAATTATATGATATCTCAAGATTATTTTCACTCTAAGCTTTTTAGCAGAAATATATTTATGTGCGCTATAAATATGCGCTTTAATGTTGCATGATGCTCTGCAACTCCAATAATTCGTCGAGACGTCATGCGGTTTAATTAAGTGTGCACGCAAAAAAGCGAGCCGTCGCAAAAATTTCACGTTTGTCGCATCGTTCTTTCGTCGGTGGATTCTTTGATTAATAGGGTGCGACCGTGTGACTAGAGGGTTAAGGAATCCCATATTTTTTTGTCGTGATCGCTCATAAAAACTCCCGTCTAGATAAGTAATACCGTCATTTAGAAGTGTGAGTTATGGGTTGTCAACTAATAGCAATTAACTGTAAAAGAGATTCTCGTATTATACATAATTAAATATAACAAAAAATAATATATAAAAATTTGCAAAAAGTTTAAAGAATTTTAGACAAAAAAAGAAAACAGTTACATAGCTAAGTTTTATGCTGAATAATTCACTTTTGCAATATTAAAATATACACAACAATCGTAATTTATATAAAAATAGTAAATGTGTCTCTCTAAACTGAAATGTGAAATCAAATACATATGTATTATATATAAAGATTAATTTTAGATAGAAAAGTAGTTATCAAAGACTATTTCTTTTTAATCTCAAATGATTTCCTCCTTTGAAAGAGAATGTATTGATTTGTGTGAGAAGAATCACTATGAAATATTATTAGTACTAGTGTGGCGAACGTGTGAATTGAAATTTGGACACACAATAAAAGGGTTAAGTACATAAAGGGATTGGCGAAATGTTGGCCACTACTGTTGGAAGTTCTTCCCTGTCCAGAAATGGTTTCAGAGAAATGGGCCAATTACACGCTGCAAATAAATCTACGGGGCTTTTCGGGTCGGTACATGACTGTTGTGAGACAGAGGCGAAACGGAACTTGCGAGCAAGAGGCAAAGAGATATAAAGAAGAGTATAAAGAGACAAAGAGGAAGAGAGAGAGAAGAGAGAGAGCGATAAAAAGCGAGTGAGAGAAAGAGAGAGAGAGAGAGAGAGAGAGAGAGAGAGAGAGAGAGAGATAAAAAGAGAGAGAGAGAAAGAGAGAGAGAGAGAGAGAGAGAGAGAGAGATAGACATAGTTGTGAAAAGAGGGATAAAGAGGGTGATGGGGCGTGCAAGGGTTGGCGGTCTCCATTGTACACCTCGACAAATTTTGTTGGACAATGGGAAGGGTTGATTTGGCACCCGTGAATGTATATTACATTAGCACTCACTACACTTTGGGATTTGAGCTAACAAGATTTTGCCACCCTCGCTGCCCATTTTTTCTTTCCTTCCGTACACGTACGTGTATAGGTGTAGACGATCTCGCCTCATAGATATAAATGGAACGTTCTCATGATTTTTCGAAATGACGAACGGTAATAAGTATTGATCGTCTCTTCTTTAAAATGTATAATTAAATTCTTACGAAAATACGTGCACGGCAGGCATAATATACAAGAATAATGTACAAGGGAATGTTCCATTTATATCTATGAAGCGAGGTCGTTTATATTTATTGATTACAACTGTTTTCAGTGAATAAACAGTTTGATAAAAATAATTAAAATTTAAACATTAAATTAGTTGTCTTTGTAAATAATATAAAATTTATTGTTTGAGAAACTAAAATATACTCCAACAAACAGTAAGCTCCATCAACATTCACATATTAATCACACTCTAAGAAAGATATATTACTTTAATATTCGAGAAAAATTAAAAGTAATCAAAATCATGAATTAATTACATGTATTCTTTAATATTGCGTACGTTAATATAAATATTATTTGCCACGTTACTTACACTTAGAAATTAAAAAGAATAATACAGAGCACATAAAAATCGATGTTACATTACGTTGCCAAGATGCTGAAAAAATGCGCGAGCGACGCATTTAGCATTCCGATGAATAAAGCGAACAGCGATTGTTGGGCATTTATTCGTGAGTCTGTGTATGTGCTTTGGAGTCTAATTGTCTCAAGCGCTTTTAACCTTAATCAGCGTCTCGAATTGAACGATTCGAGGAGCCGTTGCTGCCAGCAAGCCGTGA
The DNA here is from genome assembly GCF_016802725.1 of Solenopsis invicta. Lineage (NCBI taxonomy): Eukaryota > Metazoa > Arthropoda > Insecta > Hymenoptera > Formicidae > Solenopsis > Solenopsis invicta. The sequence goes on from NC_052675.1 coordinate 18,205,673, forward strand.
AAGTGGAAACAGACGACAGGCACAAGCACATAGATACGCACGATACTACGGGGGTGATGGTGGTAGAATGTATACCCACTACCCCGCACACCGGTCGGTATTTACAAGAGGAATCTGGAGCAGGCAAACTCGAATCACTTCGTTCTCGCTCCCGTCTTTCTCTCTTTCGACGAGCGGATGTACATGAGGGGGAGAAGACGAGGAGCTTTTGTACGCCGTTTGCGGGGGAGATGGAAGCGTTGAGGGATGCATTAGCGGTCGGAAAAGGTAGGGCTGGAAAGAGAAAGAGGGCGAACTATGACGAAGAAACTCTCCGAAGTAAGATGGCGGTGAAGTAATAAAGATGCGAAAAAGAAAAGGAAAATAATTGAAATAAGACTTGTATAATGTGATAATGATGTTAATGAGTGTATGAGAACTCAAGTCTTTAACATGTGCAAATATTTATGAAATATATATATATATAAGATGATTAAATATTTGCAAGACATTTATATAAAAAGATTATTTTCATAGAAAACATTAAATTTTTCTATTAATTAATCTTTGAAATTATATTTTCTGTAAAGATATTTGTAAAAATTACGAAATAAAAAGAAAATATTCATTTTTAACAATTTTTTATTGTAAAAAATTAAAAAAAATAATAAGAAAAATATAAGTTAACATTTATATTATATTTTAAAAATAGAACGTATTATATACTCGTATAGTTTTTTTCTGTAGAAAGAGAAAGAAATGAAAATTTTCTCAAGCAGATACTGAGTTATTTCGAACAATTAAATTTAATAATTCATGTAATATTCTGAATGAAAAATATAAAAATGAAAGTCTTATTATATCATCAATGTTTTTCTTTAAAATAAATTATAAGCAAGATTATTTAAATTTTAATACGTGAATGATATTTCAAATTTCATAAATTTCTTAAAAAATTGGATTTTGCACTTCTACATCTTTTAGTTTTTCTCATCATACAATAATCATCAATTATCTCTTATCGAATAATAAGCATTCGCTAAAGAAAATGACATTGCAGAACGCCAGTAATACAGGAGATAGGTTTGTTTGACAGACAAAATGCGAATTGAATCTCGGGTCATAGAAAAAGAGCAGAGGGAAGAAGAGGAAGGAGGAGAGAGGAAGAGAGAATAGAGACAACTTAATGCATCGTGATGGTTTCATCTGTGCCACCGCAGGCAATCGGCAACCAACGGTACAAACCACTTACTGGTTTTAAGTGGTGGTTCCGCCCTACGAGTCTTCGCTGTCTGCCCGAGTGAAGAAGAGGACGAGAAGGGGAAGCGGAAGAAGGAGGGTTGGCACGCGGAAACGAGCGTGGCGCAAGAAGGAACCGAGCGATTGCTGGATGGAGCGAAACAAAAACAATCGCAACGCAGTGAATGCAGTTCGGCTGCAGTCAGACTCGCCGTCGTGTAAATGGCGCTCGACGACTACTCGCGATAGCTAGTAGTCCTTCCTTGAGAACGCGAATGGACGTTAATGGAGGGATAAGTTTCGCTCCATTGGAGTCCCGGTAATCGACACTAGTGCGATCTTGATGGAATCGTCTCTTATTTGTCGTAATTATTGTGCTTGATGTAACTGAGAAGTAATTTGATGCAATTGAGAAGTATTTTATCCAACGAAGTAACAAAGAGGATATTGTCACGCGCTGAAAAAAAGAAACGACTAAAAGAAAGTTATAGATGCATGAACTTTCAATTTATTTTTTAGTTGTCTTTGAATATTGAAAATTCAATAAGGACAAACTGTCCATTTTTCTTAGCGCGTGTGACAAACTTCTTATTTCAGCAGATGAAATAACTGTCAGTTACATCGAATTACATCTCAGTTACACCGAGCACAATAATTACGATAAATAAAACACGATTGCATTAATACTCTCCGCGGCTGTTATTTTTTTTTTAAATAATGTTCCGTCCTCGTAATTGTCCATATCATATTCATTTAGCTTGTATAACATTTAAAATCAAATAGGCAATGTATCGAAGCTTTTAAAAGAATTAAAATAGAATTTTGTTTTTAAAAGAATAATTATGAAGTTAAAAGAATGGTGTCAAATTGCATAATTGTGTTTCCTTTGTATTGGAAAAATTGAAAAGCTTTTAAAAAGGTGTTTGGATGTGAAATTCAATTATTTTATCATAACATTTCCGTATAATTGTAAAAATACCTTTTGTTTCAAAATGTTATTATTCAACGTTACAAATTCAATTTGAATTGTCGAATAAAATTTCTACCTGGTACTTTTACTTTTTGTCACGTGTTCAATCATAGTACGTCATTTCTTTGGAGCGAGGAGAACCAATCTCATTCTGTGGCTTGGAAGTAGAAGAAAGGAAATGTTGTATGTATAGATACAAGATATATATAGATACAAGATATTTTCCCCCTTTTATCTTCAAGTTCCGGGATTACATTGGCTTTTCTTGTTCCAAAAAGTATCGAATAGGTTGTACTAGCTGGAAGTAAAGATCTCAAGATTTAATTCCTAAAGCAATCTAAAATTTCATTGTACGTTGTATGCCATAAATATTAATATAATCTATATTACCGATTTTAAATGTACAAACATTATTTATATAGACATTATTTTCCATCACTCCTCCCCCCGCTCCTCCTAATTCACATTAGATTAGAATTAAAAAATAGCAAAATATTATCTTAAAGTTTTTTATAATCTCAAGATAATTCGGAAATAAATCCTTGGATAATTATTAATAACATTACTTGGCACTAGTACTTAACATTTGATACTATATTGCTATTGTACTACTACATTATATGAAAATGTTAAAACACGACGTAACAGTGGCGCATTAAAAGCTTCCTGTTCTCCTCGCATTTTGATTTATCATATTCTTCTGACGTTCAGTATCTGTCTGGTTAAACCCCTTCTTGTCCAGTGGTTTGTTCGCTCCCGGCAGTGTCCTGTCTACGGGGAGATGTTGGCGGAAGAGTGAGGGCCGTAGCATGACGGCCGGAGAAATGTAAGATAGATACATGTACGGCGGAAAGCCGGAAGGAAAAGAGGTCTAGAGGTCTGTGAGGGCCGGGAATGTGTAGGCGGGGATAACCCAGGAGGATTTAGTAGCATGATATCATAACCAACAGTGATTTCCCGCTAAAGCCGGGGCGATGCTATTCCAAAGGACCCCCGGGAAAAGCGCTCGGCCGCCTTCCGCTCGAGCATCGCCATTACGACCGGTTATGTATGAAATGCGGGATTACGTGTTTCTCGCTCCCGACTTTTGCCCCTTAATTCGCTGATAACAGCTTTTACAAAGTGATAATGTTAGCCGCAGTTATTGTTCGTGTGGCTCGACAAAATGTTTCAAGTTTTCTTAACGTCTAGAAAAGCGTTTCTACCCTATTGTGATATGCGTATCATTAGATAGAGATATCATGTATGGTCATTACATCAATATTTGAACAGAGATTTAGATTTTTATGTATTTTATAGAGACGATATAACTGTAAGTTTTTTTTCGATGACTCGTAGTTTTTCCAATTGTTTAATTGATGTAATTATTATATTTATATGTATACATACATAGATGCGTATTTTATAATATTATTTAATATATTTAAAGTAAAAATTTTAGTATATAAGATGTGCTTTTAATACGTTTAGTTATAGGATCTCTTTAATTCAAAACTTTTCCGGAGAGTACAGCACGCTGCATGTAACTTTGTAACTTCCGGTCTTCCGAGCTTTTCTGTGAAAAGATGCAGTACAACAGTGGTCTGACCTACTTCTTTAAAAGAAAATTAATCTTGCATTTGAGAAATTTAAATTTAATAAACAAAAATAGAGAAACCTATTTACTAATTTTTTTGTATTAATTGCTTTGTGTTTCGTTATGTTAAAATTGTTAAGTTGAGAAAATATTTATTTAATTTTATATATATATAAATATAAATATTTTTATCGTTTTTCAAGTAAGGTTTAAAAAAAATACGAATATCGCTATTACACCAAATCTTTCGATTTATCTCAAATATTTATTCCGTGTCGGAGATTCCTTTTACTTCCTTGTCTTCTTCGAATCTCTCTCTTTCTCTCTCTACTTCTCTTTCTTCTATGTGAAAAGTCGGTCTCACGTATGATCGAGTGTGTCGCGTGCTTCTCGGTTAACAACTGTCGTCGAGTCCGTCTGGTCGAGCTCCATAGGCTCCATAGACGAAGCGACGGGCAAGACCTCGACGTACGTGCCGGATGGAGGATCCTCGACTTCAAGTGGGTCTCTCTTCAGCGTCTCCAGTACAAGCAAACCAGTCTCTTGTAAAAAGGGGTTGACGAACCGGCCGACCGACCGACCGACCGACCGCCTTGCTTCCGCGAAATATCCAGAGATTCGGATTTACGTATATGCCACTTAGAATTTCTTAGAATTTCTCATCATTAAAATCTTTACATCCATATCTTCATTAATTTTTCTTCTTTGTTTTTTAAATACTGATATAATGAATAATTGAATTCCAGTTCTTTCTTGGAAAAATCTAAAAAAGTTTAGATAAAGAGAGAGAGAGAAAAAGAAAAAGAAATTGACATTTAAAATAATACAAATTAAAGTAAAACCTTTAAAAATATACTTTTAGAAATATATAACACAGCTTCATGTAAAACATGAGGATCTATAAATTTTATAATTATATTTAAGATTGAAAATTGTGCGGAACTTCTCACATTTCTCTGTTTATATGTATCGAATGAAGCCTGTCGACGTTGCAAGGTTCATAATCACGAGAAAATCGACACGGTGAATTTTTGCGACCTGGTTGCCTCTATCGAGGCTTGGGTCAACGAATAAACGACCGCGATATTGTACGCGCCACGGCCACGCGATCCACATAACCCACTCTCGATCTACCCGCCGCTATCGTTGCATACACCCGGTAGATTGCAGAGTGTCCCGCGGCTTGTAAATAATGGCCGAGCTGTCAGGCGCCGAATATCTCAGCGATTGTACGCGTAAAACGCGTGTGAATGTGCATGCGTATAATGCACAATCGTGTATGCTTGTGCATTTGTGCCATTGGTATATTGGCTGAAAGAATATTCGGCCCTAGAGGCATTCTGTAACGGGAAAAATCCGGGATGTTTTGTAACAATTCGTTTAAAGTCTAAAAATTATAATTACCCGGAAAACCTTAACAGAAAAAAAATTATAAAACTAGAAATTGTAGTGTAAAGTATATAGAGTTTCCTAATATAAATTTCCAGTTTGCAAATTTTTATTAATATTTAAGAAATGTATTGTATGCATTTCTTGTTGCATACAAAATTTGTTTTATATTCTTATTTAATTTAGTTGGTTAACATGCTTTCTATCCAATTTTTAGTCAATATTATAAAAAAATAGTCAGTATTTTTAATTTTTAAAATATATTTTTATGATATTTTTTATTTATCGTGGTTGATATACTTAATGATCGAAATTTTTCGCAAAGTATCTCGAGGCTTATCCGAACATTTCATTTAGTTATGACCGCGATACTTTTTTGCCCACTTAAATGTCGGCGGGATAACGGCGAGGAAAAAAACGGCGCGGGTCTCGCACCGAAATCAGTCGTTCGATAAATCCTGTTTTCAGGATTTACTCGCGATTCGGTTGGTAGCTGGTACATCCAAAATGCTCCATTTGCAGCACTGTAAATTCCATGTAGACCGATTTTTTTCATTCCATTCGCCCCTATCTCGCTATCTCACTTTTACGCCACCGCATCCCGGCCGCACTCTCGTTGCAGTATTTAATCCGTGCAGTTTATCAGCAAACCACAGCGAGAGGAGAGTCTCGATACACCCTGGAATTAATTCGCGAGATTCTCCTCTCGCTCTCTCTCTCTCTCTTGCGCGCGCGCGTTTTCCGTTCCCAGCTTTTTTTATCCTCGCGGTAGCACAATGGCGTGTCGATCGGCCGGCGCTCGTCGATCATTCGGGATTAATGGACGCGCGTGGCGCACGATTTTTTCTTACGCTTTTCGTTGGTATCGCGCGTGTTGAATGCAAGAAAAATAGCTCGCCATGAAACCGGAAGGATCGAAGAGCTGAAAATCTCGCGGATGAGCAGATTACTTACTGCTTAGAAAAAAATTTCATTTTACGGCGAACTATAAATATTAAGAATTCAGTTTGCGATGGGAATAATCAGGAAAAAATAGTACAACGTTATTCTACATAATTTGTTACACTCGCTATCATTTACAGATTTTAAAAAAAAATTTTGAGATAAATTTCTCTTAGTAATTCTGATTAATTTTTAAATATTCTTTGTATAAAATTTCCAATTACAATCTCAGTAAAACTCATTTAAAAATAATTAATAATGTTTTGTTTCTCATTTACGCAATCCTGGAAAAGCAGAATTTTTATAATTTATAAATTTTTAATTAAGTTTCTGGAAAGAACGGTTTTGTTATCTAAAGTATTTAATTAAATATAGATTTAAAAATAATTTTATTGGGCTATTAAAATGATTATATAAGATGCTTAAACTTGATGCTGGAATGTCAAAACTTTTTACAGCATTGCTCGTTATGATTGAATATCCTTCATAATCATTTTAATGGCTCAACAAAATTATTTTTAATTCTTTATCCAATTAAAGTTTTGAATACTTTAGCAAAGCTATATATAAGCAAAGCTATATATAGCAAAACTATGTCAACAGTTATCGGTGAATTATGTTGGATGTATCGATTTTTGTAACTGTAAACATACTTTTAAAAATTATTATTTCTATTTTTTAACGTGTTATCATATAGAAAAAATTGTTTTATATTTTAACAAATTTGTTAATCGATATACAAATTAATGAAGTTTAAAAAAAATTGGATATTGATATTAAACGCATTTTGGATCAATAGAGGCAATGTTCATACTGTTACAAGGCGTTATCTCACGTAAACGGGTAATTATAATCATCACAGTAACAGGATGATAATAGGGGGTAATGAGCAATAACGTTACATTAAAGATAGAATTCTATATGTATTACCGCATGATTGCATATACAGATTATTGATGAATGTAAATTACGATTACATGGGGGTTAAGATTAATTCAGATTTGAAATCGAGAGATTGTATTATTCATTTTCATAAAAATAGAAAGTCAAAGTATCCGTAGATTAACAAATAGAAAGTAATCTCGGTAATTTATGTAATAATATTTGATTGTAATTAAATAAATTATAATAATATAATAAACTTTTATTATAATTCGTTTTTATCTTATGTTCTTTATTTTGAGACTTCAGAAAGTCTCTTTGAGACGTGACACAAAATATTTGATTTAATTTAATTTTTTTTAAGAAATAAGTATATATGAGATGTTTCTCTTTCTCAGTTAAGATTCTTTACTTAAAAATCATCATTTTTTTCTCATTTTGTCAACAAATAAATAACCGGAAACAGGAAGTGGCGTTTTTTTTTGCCGAAAACAGGAAGTGGCGTTATCAGAAAAAATCACATGTAATAGTCGGATAAATATTATAAGGGAAGAGTTTAAAATTAAAAAGTCCATATTTTACTAACATTCATGATAATTCTTTTTATAACAAATTATAATCATAAATATAATTTGTTATGAAAAGTGAAGGTAAGAATCATAACCCAGCATTGAAATCCTGCTTAAAAAGTCGAATAAGAAATGATAGGAACATATAGATAAGTTCAAATTTGATAGAAACCTAGAGATTCAGATAAAATTATATAAGAGTTCTATAAAATTTCTATGCGTTTCTATTATTTCTTATCCCATTTCTTATACTTTTTAAGCAGGTAAGATTAGAGAAACATTGCATAAACCTTACATTGAAACATTGTAATATTAAATGAAAGTTACAAAAGATTTCTGCAATGTTACCAAAAGCTTGCGGTAATGTTGAAATGTCTGCAATTTTAAAATCTTTATGACGTTTCAGACTATTTAAGATCGTCTATTGTTTTACTGGTGGAAGAAACGAAACGCATCACCAGTAATTTTTACTTCTGTCAACAGCATTATTTTGATTAGTGATAACCAAAATAATTTTCGAACAGAGGCTGAATCATCTTGCTTGATACTGGCGTCTACTAACAAAACACAAAACAAGTGAGCTTCGAGTATAAGTCGAGATCGCACTTTCAAATATATAATTCTTAATCCAAGAATAAATAGCTTTCAAATAATGTGATTAATCTTGTCGTGAGAATAATATGATATTAGAAACAAGAATACGATCTTAAAAATAAAATATATTTCGCTACAGTATCGTGCAGTATTTTTATTTTTAAAATAAGATTATATATTTGAAAAATACATAATATATAAAGTTATTAAGGCAAGAAAATAGAAAATGTCGCAGAGAAACGTTAAGTACGTAAAATAGGAAGAATTTGTACGTGTATTAATAGGCGAGTATTCTTTTGAAATTTATTTTGAATGCGTACATTTGTAATTACTTTTGCAGTTTTCTCAGATTGTATACTATAACTTTTAATTTTTTACACCAATGACGACGTTACAAAGTAAAAATACAAATTTTTTCAAAAAAATTATTGATTTATAATTTTATATTTTAATGATAAAGAAAAATTAATTTCTTGCGCAAAAATATATATAAAAAGCGTAAAATAAAAAAAAACCTTTTGCTTACGGAGGCAGGTTGCATTTGCGGTTTCGTCAAAAAATTACATCAGTTTTAAAAATTGTTCGCAAAAAAATCTCATCATAATATTTTTACGTAGGACGAATAATTAAAAGGTGTTTTGATGATCTCACTTAAAAGATTCAAGTCTTCGTTACGCGACGCTCATTTTGGAGGAGCAGCGTTAATTTTTCTTATTTTCATGCAAGGCTCAACGATATTTCGCGTCGGTATGCGACCCTGGAGGACCGCAGGAGCAACATAAAACACGATCCTCATTGCAATCTCTCGGGTTGAGCAAAGTTGTTGAAAAAAACCTAGAGGCGAAAGAATTAGTGGAATGAAAGAAAAGGTTAGATGAAAACGAGATCTGGAATGCTTCGTTTTTTTTTTGTTGGTTCTGATAATTGAACTTTCCATCAATTCTTTTGTCTATTTGTCGGACATTGTTCTGTATTTCTTTGTATTTTATATTCTTTGTCTTTACTTAGAATGTACTCAAATAAAATAGAAGAGATACTCCTCATCGAAGATCATATTTATCAGGCTATCAATTTTTATAAAAATAATAACACTTGATGTTCGGTTCAAAGAATTTTGAGAATTAAATTCGCGAAGAAGAAATTTATACATAAATTTTTAAATAATAACAAAATACATAATAAATAGCAGAATTGCAATAATCACTTATTGATATTTGCACGTAATTACATTATTGTAAATTTCTTGACATAACATACATATTTAGATAAGCCGATATAATATGTTTATATGCTTCAATTAAATCTAATTAATTATAGACAGACAGAAAGAGATTAATCAAATTCATTACAATAGCTATCAAGAATACAGGCAACGGGCAACTATTATTCTACTATTTCGAGGACCTTATCTTGCTTCGATTTTGCAAGTTCAAGCTGCATGCGTCCTCGGGGCCACGGCATTGAATTGATTCATCAACGTCTCGCGAGTTCGTACTTCGTACTTCCGCGCTCTCTCGTGCAGGTAGTTTGGTGGCAAGACCTACCAACAAGTGATACAAGCAGTTCTGTGGTCGGACACTATGTACACGGCCGCGCTACTACGCCGTAAAGCGCAGGTCCTGTGATTACCGTCGACAAGAGCTTGCGGCTTACTCGCAAGACCTTGGCATATCAAACATTTGCGATAGAACCAAAGCACCGACGACGTTTTCTTGAAATTCTGACTCTCTTACACGTCTTTCCGTAGACCACTAAAGTCTTTCCAAGTTACTTCGAAAGAAATCTCATCTTGATTTTGAGAAACATATCGATACAACAAATTAATAAAAATAGTTCAGATTTGCTTCCGTTATTTTTTCTATCGTTATTTTCTTTTGGCAAAAATTTAATTAAAATCGTTGAACAATTAGCAAATACAAAACATATCTTAATTAAATGAATTAAATTGTGAAACATGTATTAACACTATTGTGTGCGTTGTTTTATTATATTTTAGACTCTATTATACAATCAACAGAGGTCTCTAAGATTTTGAGTTTCTAGGAAACGTTCTTATGTCTTGTAAAGTCGCACGGCTATCTTCGTTAATTATATTACGACTTCATTGGCAGGTTCGCGCTTAATTGAATTCGTATTTGGTCATGATAAAGTCTACCAAGTTCCGTCAAAGCAACGCATATCCCTTCCAATATAACGAACTTCTAATGAGCGTATGAAGGCGCCGAGACTACGCGACTCTACAAGAAGATTTCCTTCGTACTGGCGCACGTAAACCGCTTGCAAATGGAGATGGCATAAAGTTCAAAGGATCCGTCGAAGTCCGATCCGATGGTGAGAAGACGAAGTTCTTCACTTTGTCGCGGCCTCGTTATGTCTCGAAATCACTCTCGCTAACCGAGAATTCGGCTGCGCCCGTCAGAGTCTACGATTACGCTCTTTGTCTATCGAATATTATCGTGTACCAAATGTATTGGATATCCCTACCTCTAGCTCACATATGGAATGCCCTTCTGAAGAATTTCCTGAATGTTTGAAGTTAATCTTTCTCCTTGGTTAAAATTTCACGCGTGGCTTTAAGCTTGTCCGCGTATAAAATATTTTTCAATATTGCATTAATCTCGACAAATGAAATAATTCTTCGTTATGGTGAAGTATTTTCCGTTTACCCATCAGTTATTTTTTTAGAATTTGAACGTTACGCTTTTCGTTACATTATAAGGTTTTTTATATACGTTTACGTATATTATACGTGTGTGTGTGTGTGTGTGTGCGTGCGTGTGTGTGCGCGCGTGTGCGTGTGTGCGCATTTAAGGATTAAGCTTTTGCAATGCTTAACAATTTGCAATTCAAGTAATGTAACACAAATCCACTTACAGGAGATGAACTTGCGTCAATCGAGTGCTAACATCGAAAATTAAGCGGCATTGTTTCGCGATTGCGCTCGTAAATACTGCAGTCGTGATTATCTTGCGTGCGTTCACTATTACCGGCTACAAGTTAAAATTTCGCCTAATGTTCTCCATCGGAACAATTGTCTTACGATTCCCGAGCTTTCAAGCTTACATGTAAATTACTCGCGATACGAATGTCGCGAACTTCGAAATGATCCTTCGAAGCTCAATCCTTTATGCTCCAGCTTTCACGTCCCGAAAAGCTTTAGAATTTACATTACTCTATGTCGTATTTTATATGTAATTTAATATATTAGATTAACGAAAGTTTCTATAATTATTAGAATAAGAACCGAGTTTCTTCAACTAAATTACATATATGTATATTTTTCATTTATTAAACTTATCAAATTTATATTTATATTTTAATAATATTTAAAATTTGTAGTAATTAGGTTTAAATTATACTGTTAATTATTAGACTTGTCAAATTAAACATTTTAGCAATACATATCTCTCTTTTTAAGTAAAATTCCGTGACGGTAAAAATCTAACAATAAGTAATATTAAATAAAAAATAAAGAAAGAGTTCAGCTGTCAATTATCAATTTATCAGACTTATTTTTTCAACTTTTTGAAGTTTTGTTTGTGACGATTGTTACATATCGTCAGATAGAAGCATTTTAAACAGTAAATCAGCCTTGGTGCACAAGCACGTTTGCGCCAAATTCGCGCAGCTTTCCTGCGAAGAGAGCTTGCAGCAGCCAGTTGGAAAAAGGGACATTCGGCCGACTTTCGGTAAAAGCCCTCGATCATTCGTGCGTGAAAGTTCACAGTCGGCATTTCTCTTTCTTCGGACGTTTTCAATGGGTTCCTTTGGATTTTATTTCCTTTTTTTTTTTTTTTCAAAAAGCACACTAAGAATAAAATGTTCTTTATAAATTTCGTGTAGATTTTGAATAAAATATCGGTTTGCCGGACATGGTGGAAGTTGAAATGTAAATAAGAATTAAAAAACTTTTCTTACTTTCAGGTACAATATATTAATGTTCCTTTTTGTATGTGTATTTCTATATTAAAATCAAACAATTTCAGGAATTTATAATTAATTGTAATATAAAATAATCGTAATATTATCATTTATGTTTAACTTTGATATAAGGGAAGAGGATAAATTTTTTTCAGCAAGTGGATATGAGGAATCGCAGGCTACTGTTTCTCGTAAGCTCTGGAGATTAAGCTCTCGCGAGCGAGCCTGTTAAAGTCCGTTGGATGAAAGCTGAAAAGAGAGAGGGGAAGGAGAGAGTTAGGATTTAACAAACTAGAGAAAGACTGAAATCGGAGCAAGTCTCTGTGGGACGTGAGCTGCGGCTCTTTCTCAACAAATTATAGTTATTGTTCCCGGATGTTGACACTCGATTGCTGGAGATGCATTACAGCTCTACTCGCAGAAACATTTAGGATTCTCGATCGAATCCGCGACTCGTTGCTAAGCAATATCTGTAGCTTTGTGGATCGTAAATTTAAAATTCATTTAAGACTTTAATTAATACTGTATTACGTTTCAAAATCCAAAAATATCAAAAATCGCGAATTGTTATTGAATACTTCACATAGATTTTACTTAAAATATAATATTATAAAATACAATATTAAAATATAATGTTATAAATAATTTAACAATTAATTGATGTTACCATTAATCTATACTATTATAAAGTTGTTTAAAAAATGTGAAACAATAAGATAGCATTAGGAAATATTTTTATAAAAGTTTTTTTTGTGGTAGATATTTTTTTAATCACTAATATTTCACAATATTTACATTAACTAATTCATTCAATTATTATTCGATTGTTATTAACGAGTAACTTTAATCTTGTCGAAATTCGCAACGTTTGAATTTTCAGAGGACCATTTGTGAAATAAGCGGCTCAATGTTAATTCCGTTTCGCACGTACGCTCCTCGCTTTTCGAATGTCCTTCAGGAATGCACCTCGAGAGGGGACTTGATGCGCTTATCGCAAATCTCCGGAGGCGCATTGCCGTGAACTGTAAAGGGAAGTGACGAGAGGGACGCTTCTTTCATTCGAGGAGGATTTTCCGAAGACAATATGTGGGGTCACGAGTGGCAAAACAATGGACTTCGAATACGAATGGGAGACAAAGTGCGCTCCCGAAGGTTTAAACAGCTTTGCGTTACTTTTTGCTACTGTAAGCTGCTCTTTCCTATGCAGGCGAACGCAAAGACAGTGCGTCCGAGGACGGCTGTTGCACAATTTGCACCGTTTACATTTGCAATTACGAACGTTGAGCTGTCTTGATCTTTTATATAACGCGTAGAATATTCATCATTTTCTAAAAAAAAATTGTCTATAAATTAATTTCAATCATTGCGTCATTCCTACATCACGAGAAAATTGCATAAGGTATCCCGCATTGATGTTACAGATTAAAGGTACAATGCTTTGTACGGAAACGGAACAGCATTATTACTTCGCGTTCATGATGCTTTGTTTCGCGAAATACAGATAATTTTGCGAAGCGAAACGTTGACTTTTTCGGTAGCAGAAAGCAGCGACAAAATTGCGCATATCTAGAACTAATGCGCGTTATTGTATTACTTTCACTCGTGTGGCGTTGTGATGTTTCAGAATGCAATTATGCCACAGACGAGACACGCGCGGCATATCCCGCGAAATAAATTATGTTTCGCAAAATAGATTTTGCTACATTCACGGGTAAATTCGACGAATTAATCGTGCTGTTCTCGCAGTGTAGCAGTCATAATCGAAATGTTTCTCTTTCTAGTTGCCACACACTATCGCTTTGCGCGTTGCAAAACGTTAATAAATTTTTAAATAATATAATTTAATAATAAAATAATAAACAATAATAATTGCAGGTATACGAAATTTTCTAGTATGTTACAAATTCATTAGTATTGTTAAATTAAAAAAAATTACAAAAATTAATAAAAAGAAAGGATCACTTTTTTTCTCCTCAATATAATCTATCATAAGCATGTGACAAAATACAGTGCAATCCTTATGGCTACTTATTTTTATAACATAATACGTAACGCCATACGTAACAAATATTTTAACCAGCAATGTTCACGCATGTACGTTATTTACGTTCCTATGCATCTTGTTAATGCTTTTGTTTCGGTTTCGATATGGATATTATACTATAATGATGATAAATATTCTGCAGATGCCGTCCGTGAATATATATTTCGCACGAGAATCCCATTCAACCCCGTATATCCCGCGTAATCCGTATTCAACCTTGATATCGCGAGTAGCAAACGGCTCTGCTGTTGCACGGAACTTCCCCGTCCTTAAAACCCATCGCTTCGCGATGCCACGGACGATACCGGAAGTCATCCGGTGCTATTATGCAGCTTTTTAATCCTATTACAGTGGTTAATTACCGTCTGGTGGCCGTTAGCGAGGCACGAACAAAAAAAGGAAGAAGTCGACACCTTTCTGTAAGAGTATCATTTGTTTTCTCTTCCCTTTTAAGCCCGCGACCTTTTATCTTTCGGCGAAACAAAAAGTGGCGTCTAATTAACGATCGCCCTTTGCTCATTTTTTGGCGCGCGCTGCAAAAAGCAAAAGCTAAAAAGCGCAGAATCCAAGAAGAATTCTTCAGAGTTGTGTACAAAATGTTTCAGAAGTTGAGCGTTTAAGAGAAATGTAAGAGAAAGGGGTGTACGAGCCATTTAATCCTTTCCTTAAGTTTCTTTTCATTTGTTTTATCTAAATCCTCTCATTAGAAAAAGTATTATATCGTATTCGCTGTAAGAAATTGTATCTCATTCGATGCAATAAGAGGTTTTGCATTGCCGTGGATAAAATTATTTGTAATAAAAAGCGTTTCTCGTTTATTCTGAAAAATAAAAGTTTTTTCCCCTATGAATAGAAAAATACGAGGGAAATACAAAACCATCATCTTGAATATTATAAAACGTGTAAAAAAAAAGAAGAGAGAATTCAGCTTTGTTGGCGTGTGTACACTTTGAAAAAACAGTCGCAATCGGATTGTTTGTATTGTTACTGGTATCCCGCAAAATAGCAAAGATAATAGATTCTGGAAAAAAAAATAGCTTTGCACTTTTCCATCCGCGTTAGAGTACATTTCGAGCTACGAGATGTCGAGGGGAAAGTAGGTCGGGCCGAGAATCCTCTCATGCGCGCGACAGGATTACGAATCTTACCTCCACGATGCGAGGAGCACGGGAGAATGGGGGTGCCGTGTAATCCCTCGAAATTAAAATTTTAAGACGCGTCAGTTCCCCGCGCCCCTCCCTCCCCCCACCGCCGTTCACGTCTTCTCGCGGCTCCTTTTTTCTCGATTTTAATCTCTGACCGAGTTCGTATCTTCAGACGCGTGCTCGTTAAGCGTCCTCCGACACCCTCTTTTCTTTATTCTCTCGGTGTCGGTCTCTCGTATTATTCAACGAGCGACTCCTCGACACACCTCTTCTCGCCACTTTCGCATCATTCTGCTCATTTTCCTCGGCAGTTCGTCGAAAGGAGGCATTTTCATCGAGACTCGCTCTTCATCTCTTTTGACTTCTTGTGGACGATTAATTCGGTTACTTCTTTCTTTTTAAAAGAAAGTTTCTTTAAATCTATGATTATAAATATGAGAACCGGATATTCACACGCATTCGATTTCTCTCATCACATTCAAAGAATAATTTTGTTGTTTTATTGCACGAAATTATAGAGATTATGAATAATTTCCTATAGTAGCATAAGTACATGTATTAATTTAGGAGTGTAATAGGGTTTAATGAAGTTAATCTATGAATAAATGGCCTGTACACTAGGTCGTGCTACTGTGTCGGCTAACTAAACGTTAAAGTCGATAAAGTACTATAAACGTGTTTTATCTTATTAAATGTGATGCAAACCATTATTTGTACGTTCCTTCAATTATTACAACAATTACACAGCGATATATGTTCAAATTTTATCCAAAATAGATCCCATTAACTTGGAATATGAATCTGATATTTCCAATGAGCGTACTAATGGATATCGATATTCATATGATTTTAATTAAGAACGTATTGTGTTAAAATATAACATTACATGTTCATTTTTAGAAGTTTTTAGATTCGCGCTGATAATTAACGCCAAAAATTAAAAAAAAATTTTGTAATACATTAATTTACATTTGTTTTCCCGCGATAGCGAACACAGGTTACATATAATAAAAAATTATAAATTAAATTTATGCAACCGTCGAGATAAAACAGCGATATTAATTTTGTGAATGTCAAACATTCGCAAAGAAATTTTGTTTTCGAATTTTCCATTGCCCCGTTCGTGTGACTGCATAATTAACGACTGATTTTTAACGACGTTATTATGTTGTCATTTATAAGTGACAGCGGAAATTCAACGCTCGCTAACAACGCTCGCTTAATAAGTTTGGCGTTGACAATTTGTATTTCTTTTGCAACGTTGTCGTCATTCCGTCTCCTTTTCTTCTCGACTTCATTTTACAAGTTGTCACAAGTCGTAGGATTTAAAAGGGCTGTTCGAGGGTTTAACTTCGCCGCTTAACGGATACAGAGAGTGAAGTTGCGCGCAATGAGGAGTGCTCGAGTTTAAAACAGCGATTCCATAGGTTAGAGGAGAGCTTGAAATTATGAATGCATCGAGATTCGGGAATTCGTAGTTACGCTTTAAAACAGCGCATTGTATTTAATAATGCAGAATCGTATAAAAGTATCTCATTGTTAGCGAGACTAATTAAATTTGCAGCAATGAGATTTTTTGCGGTAACAGAAGAATGTTACAATAATTATATCCAATGGAAAGTTTTCAAATAATTTGCTTGAAGAATTTATTAAGATTTTTTTTTCAAACAAATGGCGGGTTAATTATCTCGATTTTGTCTTAGTTTAATATTTACGCAATAATTGTACACTACTACATAAATATCTCTAATGATATTAATAATAGTAAAATTGCAATTAATCTAATGCACATGGAATTGCTAATATACCTAAATTGTTTATAGTTTCTTGATTGGATGCATGTTTAATTAAAGTCGATATTGCATACTTCATGTTCCATAATTAATGTATGTAATATACTGTAATATCAATGTAATTCTGATAAAAATATTTAAAAAGAAAAATTAGACTTTTTACGAGATTGAAAGTTTTACATTTGACGAGCTTAATTTTCAAGTTTTTTATTAGAGAGATTGCATCGTTATGTTGCAACTATAAATGACGTCTTTGACGATATTTTGACGTTGGAAAGAATGACAAATAACATTAGTTTGCTATCTGAGAAAAACTCTGTAATTTTACATAGCTCGTTATATCTTTTTGTACAATTCGAATAAAAGAGAATCTCGCGATAAACATAAGAATCCCTAAAGGCAATATTGTCCTTACTTAGAGGAAGTTCAAGAATGAACCGCGTCTGAAATTTTCACTCTTCTTCCTTTCTGCAAAGCTGCTTATGGCATCCTTTATGAACGGAAAAGTTTATGATATAAGAACAATACGATTATCACATTTGTAAACTCTGACTAGCCATATCGCTGTAAAGTAATTGAAATATTTTTTAACTAAAATAATCTAATTCTTTTTTCATCAAAATGGAACGTGAATCGCGTATCATTTCACAGATGTTTTACCTTTTCACAAATATTTTTCAATAAACCTGTTTTTACAATAAAAATATAACGAAAAAAAAACATATCGCTTGTTTTTATGTAAAAATACAATCTCTCATCCTACCGAGTTTTTTTTTCTAAGAGATTGAAAGTTTTTTGGCTACAATTCGAGATAACTGAGTTTAGGGGTTTCATCAATATTCGCCCGCAAGTTCTGTTGAATCGGCTCGCGAGGGAACGAGAGAACACGTGAGTCTGCAAACGCATAATTGCAGATAAACCTGCGAACGTGTTCGCGCAACTTTGCTCGCTGTAGGCTTTAACGGCATGAAGAAACGTCTGGCCCGCTAACTGGATAGGAGCGAGCGAGATGAGCGGGGATGCCTAAAGTGCATGGGCAAACGAACAGCGATCCCGGGAGAAGTTTGAGGTGGCCGGTACTCGAGGGAATGGATTATGGGTCAAGATAGAGCGGAAGGGAAGATTGCTGCTAGAGGCACACAGCGGAGGAGCCAAGTGATTGTGTAAATCAAGAAGGCACTTAGAGCGCCTGAAATTCTGCTCTATGGAGCGCTTCTGGTTCAATCAGCCGCCAAGGATTACGCAAATATCCTCTACGATCTCTCGAGCAGTTGTTTTCAAAGGTAAATTCTTACATAATCAGATTTCTGTCATGTTACGAACAAAGGTAAATTACTGGGAACATTATTGACCTGCAGTTTCATTCGCCATGAATCGAAACAATTGATAAATGATAGACTTGGGGAACTGAATTTCTATTAAAAATAATTGAGCATTATTTTTTTAAACAGAATTGACGAGGAAACGATAAATGGACTTGACACAGAGCTAAATGGATCCAAATACAAAATATTTAAATATAAAGCAAGAGAAATATAACAAAAATTAAAATATAAATATGAAAGATAACGTCCAATAAAATTCTGCTAACTTCTAAGAACATTATTATTATCATCGTTATTACGTACACAAGCGTATCTATTATTATGTATTTATTATTGCCCTTCATCCGCTTTTGTAGAAAAATCCTACCGCAAATCTCTTTTACTCGCCTTTTTTTCGCCCTCACGGGCGAGCGAGCGTTTCCATTGCCAGCCGAGTCATGTACAAACAGTTTCTTCGTGAAATTCCATCGCTTTTCGCGGGGTACACAAACACGATTGCACGCGTGCGCGCGCGAAGTTTCCCGTGGGGACCCTATCGGCTTTTTCCATTTGTTCATATCAGATAAGTCTCTCGCTCGCGATAACTTTATCTCCCGTGAAGTTCGTTCCATACGCGCGGGCGCGCCCGCGCAACTTCCGGTCCTCTTCCGCTCGTTCGCTCGCTATCACTTCCGTCCGATTCCCTCTCAGCCGCTTGTCCCTCAACCCTTCGTCGAGAGTCTGGCTTTCATGGGGAAGTAACTTGATCCGCGTGATCAAATAACGCTTAAATATTCGTTCACTTGGCGAACGCTTCACAAAACGTGGATATTTTCCATCGTTCTCGACTTTGATTTCCGTTCTATATTCTAGCCTATCGTTATAAAACGTGAACAATGTCAATTGATGTGTAACTCATCATCGCGGTATTAAAATTGTTTACGCAAACTCAAATTTCGATTTTAAAGAGTGTAGCGACGGCAATTTCTCGACGGCCATACTCTTTAACGAGAAGAGAACGGGTACGAAGAGAATTTATGTAGAATATGCGTTTCTTTTGCGCAGATAAGACGGAAATCGAATCTGTCGTCCGCACGCGCGCCCATACGCGGCACGTAGAACCGGGCACGAATGATCTTTGATATATGCTCGATTTGAAGAATCTACTCGCGTGCTCGATTAAACGATTGTGCTCGTTCGAGGGGCGTAGAGGATGAAAGCGCCATTAGAAAGGACAATAAGCGAATCATAGAACGGCACAAACGAAAAGAAGAATGCCAATGTCTGGAAGACTAGAGGAATTGAGAGAAAAAAAATTCGAGAAAAAAAAATGAGAGCTTGCGATTTCGCAATCAAGAACTCAAAACGGCAGTTTTTGAGCTTCTGGAAATTCAAATTAGAAATTAATACTCTCCGTTAAAGTAAAAGCCGTTAAAATGTTCAATTTAGGATTATAGTTATCACAGAAACCATTGATATTTATTTATTAAATATCTTTGCAGCATTCCCCCTTGTGGAATTCCCGTAATGCAAACTTCTCAGTTTGGAAATTCGATCTAGTATATCGTTTAATGAAACACCATGTATGTGCATATGTATGACAGTGTGAATGTGTGCGTACTGTACATTCCTGACATTGTGTTCCGTGTCAGCTGCGCTTAATGCACGCGTACGTAGGCACGCGCGTATGCACGCACGCACGCACGCACGCACGTGCTTTACGCCTGTGTCACACGGCGACGATTGTCTTCACGCGTGTCGCTCTGCGAGTCACATAGTTACCGTTATGTGCGCTTTGCCGCGAATTGTTCGATGTATATTACAAAGGTAAATTATTGTCGTTTCCCATTCATACCGTAGCCCATGTTGCGTTGAGTTTTGAAATTTAAGTGTTCCATTTTATACAGGCGAAAATTGCGGCGATTATTAGGTGCGGAATCGGTTATGCGATTTTAAGTCGCGATTTTACACACGTGGGGAGAACGTGATCGCGTTAAAGTCGAAATTAATATTTTTGACGTTTAGTCGCGAGAATTGTTCAAATAAAGTGGAAATTTCAAAAAGTCATTATCGGAAAATTAATACTCATTAGTCTGTATTATCGTTTCTGTAAATGAAACTGAATGCGATACGCTTGATTAAATGACACGCGAAATGCGATACAAAATGAGAAAACGGAGATTTATTTGCGACCTTTTTTTTTTTACCAATACTATTTGCTGGCAACAAAATCGCTTCGAATCGCAGGAAAAATAATACTCCGTTGATTTCCGCTAGGTTCCCTTCGCTATTCTTTTCTCTTATTTCTCTATTATATTATCGTAGCACTGATTACCGAAGATCAAGTTCAATAAGACGTGAATCTTAGACTAAACGCAAAATTTCCAAATTTCGAATTCAATATGATTTACACGTGGCAATATATCGTGTAACGAGGATCGCAGTGACTTCGATAAGTGGAGAAGCCTCGTAATCCCAGCTACTGTTTGATCTCGTTTCAGATTCTGCCAAGTCGTTGGCAAAGCCGAGTCCTGGACCAGTTCGCACGTCCTTCGCCCGTAAATACCTGTCCTGCCGCAGGCGCATCCTGCAGAGACGTCGCCCTTCTGCTTGCAGGGATCTCGACTTCGCACACTCTCGCTCTTGTCAAGCAGCGTGCCGGAGAGTTGCTCGGGCCAAGCAATTTGTTAATGGCGATAATTTAGCAAAGCGGATTAAAGCAGCGCCGCCCCGGCGCGGCATTAATCAATGTTAAGTCTCATCCGCAAACCGGCGACGCGAGCTTATGTCAAACGATCGACTGCAGCTTAATAGACATGACTGCACTTGAGGAATTGGCGAAAAACGCGTGCGCGCACTTTCAAGGAAAGATCAATTGTGTGTCTCTCGCATCTTCAATTTCTTTAAAATCTGTATGTACAGTAAAAGAGAGAGAGAGAAAGAGAGAAGGGGGAGGGGGAAGGAAGTTCTTGATTGATTATCAAATAACAAAAAATGATAACAAATTTTAGATTTTTAGCGAAAAAAACAAAGCAGTATTAAAAAAGGATTATTAAAGTTAATAATTATACATATATAAATATATATAATATACGTGCTAAATTGTAAATAAAATTGATATCGTGAATACTATGTGGACATTATTATACACTTTCTATATACAAGAAGTTTGAAATTTATGTTTGACTTACTGTATAATTTTATATTGAAATGCACTCTTAAGATATATGAAATTCTTCGTTTGTTAATTACGTATTTTTTTACTCTTTTACTTTTTACTGTAATTTCTGTTGAACGAATCCTTTTTCGGGGAAATTCTGATTTATATTTCGAGATTGTGTATTTAGAAAAAAATTTTGGAAAAAAAAACATTATTTTATCTATGTCGTTATATCTTTTTGTTTCACATAATAATGGACCGTCGACAATGACTGAAAAAACATAAAAGCCAATGTAACCGCGTTGTGAATATCTATGTAACCGCCAATTACTGCGCCGAAATTAATATATAATTTCGCTTTGACGTGCTTTGTGTATAACTTTCAGAATATGGTAGCTAGAACAATGCTAATTATCGCTCCGCACTGCAAGAAATATTAATCAACGTATCCCAGTTAGGATATAACGAGCGCACTGTGTGCAAAAACCTTCATTTTTATTCATTACGGCATGATGAAAATATGCGGATACATTTATTTTGATAAATATCAAACGAGATACCTGTCCGTTCTTTATTATGTTTTTTTATTGTAAAATTAAGCGCAAACGTATTGAAATATTCATCGTCCAGTACAATCTATGTAATTAACGCAGCACTTTTATGTGTCTATCATTGTGATACGTAATATTTTTATATTCTTTTTTATAAGACAACAAAATTAAAAGTTTCCTGTTTTTATAGAAAAATGAAAACAAGATTTTTATCTCACTGTTGCATACAGTACGGGGTAATTCATCGTTGAAAAAAACTTTTGTTCTGTTTTTACTTGAAACATATTCTAACTTTTTCATGCAATTTGGAAAGACAGAGATTCTTGTGTTGGAGAGATATGATTCCAGAAAAGTCTACACAAGACTACGTTCCGAGAGACATGACCTATCTCTATATTTGCTTTCTTCAGCGGCGTATGTTAAATAGTATAAAAAATGCTCCAGGTGATAAAATGTTTCGTGAAATGTTCGCTATAACTATCGATTTGCGCGAACGTTTAGAAATATAGTAGCGCGTAAAGCGTTTTAAAGAAAAGAATAAGAAGTACACGTATTTGATATTTTCGCTATGAGATTTTCCTCGGTGACATCGGTGAGCGGATGGCGGATTTTGAGCGTAAATTTCGACGCGATGCATCGCCCTCGCAAAAACGGAGAACGGCACGAAACGATCGAAAGGGATGAGAGGCGTTTTAGTGGCTGTCGCCTACAAATACCGCGATCTTCTCGGCGAAATCTGCATCCCGAAGGGCCGTGACAGCCCACCCCTGCACGCGCGCTAGTACTTTCGCACCCTTATCTCGTCTCTTTCGTCGCCATTTTTTGATTCTGTCATTTTTCTCATCTCTTCGTATCATCGTATTTTTCTTTCGTCGCTGTTTGGAGCGCACCTGTCTTTCTCTCGTTTTTTCTCCCCCCTCGCAGTATATACCCAGAGATATTTCAGCGCACCTGCATATCCCTTCTTGATACGCGAAGAATGTGGAATAAATAAAGTAGCATCTAGTGGAAAAACGATAAATCCCGAGAGGTGCGCCAGCAATTTGTTGAATGGCGAGAGGAAGAAGGCAAGAGAAAGAGAGAGGGGATGAGTGAAAAACGGGTTCGCGTAGAAGGAAGGGTAACGTGAGAAAAGCGAAACGCGGGTCAAGAGTAGCCAAGACGGGCACGTTCGAAATCTTGGCGTGTAATTTACGAGAGCAGGCATTACGTAATCTGAGCGATAAATAATGTTATCATAGCACTCTGGCCCGCGGTTTATCATGGCAATCGAGATCCTTTGTTTGTTCACTCGAGCTTTACTTAGCATGAGCTTTATCTGCGTTTCGATATGAAGAGGATTCAAGACCCCATTATATAGTGTATCTCGCAAATTTATTACGTCACATGGGATTATGTCCGGCTACATTGTATTTCAAGTTTTGGATGTTCCACGAACGTAGGTTCAATTAAATAGTGAAAGCAATCTTATAAAATAATCTTATAAAATGTAAAAACAATGTCAAAATTTAACACAGTGTCTCTGTGAGTCTTGACATGTGTAATTTGTATTTCCCGGTATTTTTAATAGCACAATCAAAAGCAGTAATATAATAAGATATAATCAAAGCCGAGATAAATATGTAAATAAAGTATATGAGTATATTATCTCTTTTAATATTAACGCAATATGTAAAATATATTGCACTTACATAGCATTTCGTAATTACGCAACGCGATGCAGTTCTTAGAATAAGCATACATAGTGTACCCAGCTTCTTCCTAAGCTGAGGATTAAAACTCACGAAAGTTTAATCGAGTCACGTGTATATTCACTTTTATCCGAAGCAGCCGGGGTTATCTTTGAAAATTAAATGTAAACGTTTAGTTTCTATAATATCCGCTGAGTAACCCGAGATAGCTTCCTCGTGTTAAAAGTTTATTTAAACAAGCTACGAAGAAAATAATAAGCTTAAGTCAACGGACTGGCGTATAATTGGAAAAACTTGGATTTTGTTTATAAAATAACTTAGATCTAATGGAAAAGTAGAATATTCAGTTAACAAAATAGAATTAAGCAAGCGCATTAATAAAATGCATTCCATAATAAGACAACTAGATTAATATTTTTTAACTTGAAAGTTATACAAAAAGATGTATGCTAGAACGAGAAGTATACTTTTAATTTCTACTAATTTATTGTACAATAATTCCACATTGTTAAAAAATAAAATCTTTATTTTTAATTCTCTTATTTCTCCATTATTTTTAAACGGAAAGTTATATAACAGTCGTATAAATTATAAAATTATTATATTTAATAATTTTAATAATATAAGAAAGTAATAATAAAAACAATAATTATTAATATTTTTTGGAAATCAGTTGTGTAGTAAAAAATCAATATTAATTATGAAATCAATAGCAAATGATAAGTTATGCGCGTGAGATTTAATTTAATTTACTGGTCTAATTGAACTGAGTACGCAAATTTTACGCGACATTACTAGTTATCTTTGATCGGTTATAATTTAAAAATTATTACACTCTCAATTTTATATTAGAATTTTTTACTCTACCTCAAGAATATTAAAATATTTTTTGGTGATTGTGAGACACCTTGTATATTCTGCGTTTTAAATTTATGACGTGAAAATTAGCATAGCGACCTAAATAGATGCATTATTCGCTCCCTTGCGACACATTCGATTTTTATAAACATCAAACGCGATTAACAAATCGCGGTCACGATTTACAGCTTATGTAATAAATCGCAAATAATTACGCAGGTTTTCGGACCGCCGCCAGGGAAATATCTGCTATTTATTAATATTGATGCGAATATGACGCTTGCGCTCATGTAAATGGAACCGTGCGGTATTCAAAAAATGTAACAGGGCTCTAATTAGGCCATCTTTGCCAAATTAATCATCCTAATTTATATTACTCGATCCATCGCAAATTAATCGTCCACGCTCGTCAAAATTGATTTGCCATTTAATTAATTCACTCGACAAGCACTTATTTGATCCGTTATTCTCGTACTTTGTGACTTATTGAATATCATATTACAATAGAACCGTACCGTTTTTTATGAGATTATTCGACAGATTATTAATTTATTAGAAAAATACGTTATCTGTAATATAAGATTAATTTTTATAATATTTTAGGTATAATATTAACCAAAATAATCAATTTTCCTTCATATTCGTACTTTAATTTAATCTATCTTTTTTTTTAGTAAACAGAAAAAGTTATTATTAATGATTTTTAACAATAATAATTTATCTCTTTTAGATTATATGTTACTTTGGTTTTATTAATCTATTAAATAAAATAACTTGTATAAATTTTTAAAAATATAAAATTGCGTATTAAAAAACGCGTTGCGTATTTTCAGATGTGCTAAAACGAGATATTAGGCGTGTTCGCTACGATATGGTGTAATAACCCCGTGAAAGTGGCTACTTTCCACCGCTTTCCCACGATAACGATGTCCTTAAACGGAATTCCGCGAGCATAATCGAAGCTACGGGGACAACGGCAAAATAACCGTGCGCCATTTACGTGCGTACTTCTGCTAAGAAATAATCCGAAGTCCGCTCGTAAAGGCGCTATTACCGCTCTCGCTCGTCGCATGCTTGTCGGACATTACGTTGACTATTACTACTTCGGTCATTTATGGCCATCACTTATGAATATAAGTGGTCCCGTCGTAGGAGCTTAACCGTTGCTACTTTTCCTCACTCGCCTATGAATGTTTCACCGAGTTTTCCTGCGTGGAAAATACGGCGTGTTCGGTAATAGACATGTTTGGTATATATGACATTTTACTTGGGAAAAGGGGACAATCTATTCATATATAAAAATGTTAAGACATAAATAATTTTAATACATAAGAGAAAATTTTGATAAATAATGCTTCCGTGATTTTAAATGCAGATATGTATGTTTTTATTCTAAACATGTTTATTATCAAATAATATATATTGATTGATAAACGTTCATATTATACACAATTAAGTTATATTTTGCTCACTTTATGCGCACTGTAAAATGTTATATTGCTATAATAAAAATTTAACAATAAATGCAATGACTGAAAATGTCAAAGTTTAATGGCTCATTTATTTACTGAGTTTATTTTACTTTAATTTAAATTACATTTTTATTTATTTAGGTACATGTATTATTTTCAAGATGTATTTTGGAATAGTATATTGTGAAAAGTAGCTACAATATCGTAAAAATAGCGCACTGTGGTAAAATGTTATATTGCAATAATGGAACATTGTAAAATTTATCCATAATACAGGATGATCTAGAATGGCTATTTATTTTGTTTAATTCTTTATTCAAAGCTTCAATCCATTGATTCTGCGATACAACATTATCGCGAAAGCGACATTAGTCATTAAAATGTTTTATTGTATATAAAACAAATATATGTTATTATATATTGCAATTTACAATCTTATTACATTAAAATAAAATATAATTAAATACAGAATCTATGGTTATCGGACACATCTAAAAGTCCATTATCCCAGCAAAATTTACATTTTCAGCAAAAATATGAAACAGAAGATACTTGGAAAGTGGAAACGGAAAATCGAACTAAGTGCAGAGATTATCATAATTGAGAGCTCGTAAATCGAAAATTCAATAATGTGACAGTGAAATTACCAAAGATGTAATATTCTGAAAGTGGAGTATTAACGACCAACAAATATAACGGTCGTTTCACTTTACCGATTGAATCTGTAATCCTAGAAATAAAATTCCAATATGTAAAATCATGTCAGAATTTAAACGGCGATTTGTTACGAAGAAAACTGAAACGAGAGAAGTCACGGCGTTTACGCAGCGCGATAATACATCTTTCAACGTATGTACGAGCTGTCGGTGCTTGAATTTACGAAAAGAATGCTAATGTCTCCCATGGCGCTAGCTCTTACGGCGATCATTTCACGGAAATATGGAACATGGCGCATGTACGAGTATTTCGACGGGCAGGTGCAAACAGAAACGTATCTAAAATATTTGTCACCAAGGGTAAATTTGATACATTGCATAAATAATTAAAAATTTCAAGATTAAATTGAGAAAGAAAAAGAGAGAGCGAGAGAGATATGCCAACTACTGGATATTTTTTTAGCTTAATAAATATTTCGTTTTATTTAAAAACCTATACCGAGGTTTTAGTTCTACTAATTTTTTAATAAACTTTAATAATAAATACTTTAACAAATAATTGAACCATTTTTAAGCCTGAAGAAAGATACGTTACATAGACAAGTCAGTTTCTGTCATTTTTAGAGAATTTTTTGTTGTGGAAACTAATACTTCAATTTTTATAAACTTAAACTTAATATATATATATAAAACCTAAATAGAAAAGAAATATGTACATATATTACAGTTTCTTTTTTTAATTCGATCAATTTTTTGTTCGATCTAAAGTAAATCCGTTAGAATTTTAACTCTCCCGATATGGAACTCCTTGTAAATGATTCGAAAACTTAAAATAGGATACGAAGAAACATATTACGCTCGCAAGTAGAAAGTTCTGTCTTAGTTTGACAAATTTTTTTATTTGCCTCGGAAACTTGTAATGACGTTTCGACCGGGGTAGACTGTCTTCCTCGCCATCCCTTCCGTACGTCACTGGTTGCGAGGCAGTTTTCCCAGACAGGTATAAGTTCGTTTTAGCAGGCCGTGCACGTGTGCGCGGTCGTGTGCACTTCTCGTGACACGCCAGCCACGTACAACGGACCACCGCGCCGCGATGGTGCCGCACGGCGCGGCGTTGCAGGCTAAACGAATAACTTATGCGTTCTGAATAAGAGACTGGCGCCGTCTGGCTCAATGCCCTATGTCACTTCGCGAAACGTGCGTCTGTATAGGCTGTCTCGAAGAACAATTTTTGTTCTACTTAAATATACATAAAAAAATTTAGCAAAAGACCGAGGACAGAACAGAGGCTCAGAGGAATAAAAATTTAATGTCAAAGAAGAGTTATGTCCTCGTGCTCAATTTCGTAGATATATTTTTCAAATAGTTAACAAACGTTTCAATTCCAGCATTGCTTCATTTTCAGTGTTGCGCGATATTTAACTCACTATGTTCGAGATATAACGATGTACAATTTAACCAGATGTTGATAATCGCTGTCATTCGCAGATACTATTGATGCACTAGAAAGGATTCAAACGTTATTGTCAATGTAATAAAATTGATTGTAGTTGTTCCAAAATGTGACAAAGTTGCAAAATGTGTCGTTTGCAAAAGGTATGAATAGTGAGATATTAAACGAGCTCTGGAAGTAATTGATACAAGAAATTATAAGAACAGTATAATTAAATAATCAATTGACGTGATTAAATCTTGTCTGAAATTATCATATTGATAAAATCAATCACTGGAGCGATTTATATTAAACGGCCGATAAGAATGGTTAAAATAACAAACATACAAGAGGAAGAAGGTAACTGTTATTTAACAAAATATATTCTATAAAATTCTTTTTATGGAATATGAAATTGGAAAGAAGAATAATTTTGTCAACTATTATAAATTATACCTTTTTTGTGAGTCAATGAACCGTGAGAATAAAAATTCAGGTATGTACCTGAGAAAGTCACCCTCCTATTTTTTCTTACCCCATTTTTTTGTTGTTCTTACGTTGTCGTCTTTATTTTAATCATCTCTTTTAACATAATCGTTTAACATAATTGCTTCAAGAATTGATATTGTTGATAATTTTAGATAAGATTTTGAATACGATTTAATCATGTTAATTCATCATTTAATTACTCTTCTTATAATTTATTATATCAATCACTTCTAAAACTTGTTCCATTTATGGCCGATACGTTTTGCAACACTGTCGCATTCTAATGTGGAAAAATGATATATTCATACAATCGATTTTATAATTTTATTACGTTGACAGTACATTTGAATTCTTTTTATACATCGATGGTATCTGTTTAAATATATCTAAAAAATTAAGCACGAAAACTTTGCGTGGTTCTCATAACTTTTTTAGCATTGTATTTAACATTGTTTGAATTTTTATCAAAAATTCAACTCTATGAAGTATATCGAATTATATTCCTGAACAAATTATTTCCTGAAAAAAAATTTTAATACTTTGTTTAATAATTAAATTTTGAAACATTTGTCCATAACTGTTGTAATGAGAATTAAAGCAAAAATCCTATGAATATTTTCTCGATGTACAATTTGTTGAGCGTGGTTTAAGATCGTGAATTGTTCAAAGCTGCGTGAAAAATGTGCAGACGCCGGATATCACGGAGGGTTTCCCGGGAATATTGGCAAGAGTAAATCAAGCCACTTTGGGAGCGATAAATTTCTAGCAACAAGCAAATACGAACTGTCTGAACAAAGTTGTGCGTTACTATTTCGTCCGATATTATTCGACGCTGCGCTGCAAAGTCGCCGTCGCCGCGCCGATGATAACGACAGCGCGGAACTGGAGAAACCGCAATTAGCGAATTAACGGGTTGCAATTATCATGGAGGATTCTATTAATTCCTCTCTGTAGAATCCCTGGTGGTAGAATTTAACGCGCATTAGCAATAATTGAACGTGACTAAACTCTAAATATTTTTGTTAAATTGCCGACGTCGGCAAATCTCATTGTGTTAATTGTGCAGTCACGATTTTAACATTCATAAATTATAAATAATTTATAGTTGTAACTTCAATCAGATTGTTGTGTCAATTTTATGAAAAAAAAATGCTTTTAAATTAGCAAAGAAAAAGAATAAGATTATTAATAAATCGATAGATTTGCAAGTTTTTATGTTTGACAAAATATTCGATAAAAATTAGTAGCTACAATATTAATTTCCTTATATAAAAAAATATTTATTAATCAACGAATGAGATATATGACGGAAGGTGTATCTATCTTAATTGAATCCACTCTGCACCGGTCATTATTTATATGCTAGTTTGCAACGATAATTTAGCCGAGGCAATCAAACAGATCAGACAGTGGAGTAACATTTACGCCGCTAAGGCCACTTATCCATTCTAATGAGTGGTTAATCGAATTGGCCAATCCAATAGGTAGTAGCCCAGGTGGCGGCTGAAACTGCATGTCCGGCGGTCCATGCTAGCGGTCCGGCTAGTATTAGCCGATCCGTTCATCTGACGTCACATCGATCATCCGAGCCCTTCGACCGGGATGGGGTCCTTGCATGTATACACGTCCGCCGACTAAACACGTACATTTGTAGCTACAGGCGATACGCGTCGTCCTGTATAATACATGTGACAGCTTCTTTGTCGGCCATTGTCAAACTGATTCGACTGCAACTGAATCGACAGCGGGCCCTCTGTCGCAATTTCGTAGATGAGCAATGCCTGAGCTATTGACCGATCGCAACTCCGCCGTTTCGCGGATTCCAAAATGGACTCGCTGAATGATATAAATGTCTATCAAACCGCTGAGCGGATGCGACGATAAATTGGATGAATTGGCCGATTCATCATCAGTCACTTAGCTTTCCCTAACCTTTCCCCCTTCCTCTCTCCCCCACCGTAAATTCCATCGCGATCATTTGTCGCAGCGAAAACTCTGTTCTTCCGCTGTAATCGGAATGTGTGATTTACTGCACACATCATGGATAACATTTCAAAGTGAACAAGACCATTATTTTACCGGTTTAAAATTTGCAATGATTCGCGCGGACAATTAAAACTTGTTTAATTTGATTTATCAACTGTATCAATAAAATTAAACTAATATACTTTTGCTTTCTTTTTTGAAAAATTTAGTCTTATTTTTTCTTATTTTATATCAAAAGCGCGCATGATTTTTTTTTTAAATTGAACAAAAATAGAATGACAAGTCAAATCGATCCAATTCATCTGGATGCATTTTAAAATGGACATGTATTTTTGACTGAAGAGAAAATAAATAGATATCTTCGCCCTGCACGCAAAAGAGCATTGAATACGCTATGCATTATTCTAGAGTGGCAGATGTAATAAATCCGATTATTTTTGAAAGCAAGATCCTCCGGCGCAGCTTAGCATCGATATTTGAAGGAGTATTGCAGGAGGCGTTGAATAATCCTCGTGGAATAATCCTCAACTCGATCATGGCAAATAAACCAAAACTGATTTCTTCCCACAAAATGTTCGTCTTTATATCACACCGTTAAAAACAGTCATTGTTCTAATTAACATTCAATGCAGTCATTAAATTGAAACAGTCATGTATAATAAGTCACAAGTATAATAATTTTGTCATTTATTGCAGAAGAATATCAAAAATATTAATTTCTTATAATTGTTGCACAAAAATATAAAAATTTCCATGTAACAGTATAGAAATAATACGTATTTTTATAGCAAAAAAATTATAAAACATTTAGATTCCCAAGTACATTAAATAAATAAAATCTAGATATAATGAAAACAAGAGTTAAGAAATTACATAAAATCTTTTCGTACAAGTAAAATTTGTCACATTAGAATAACGCGCTTCAATGGACGTAAAATAGACTTTCTCTGCTGCATTTGGAATTTAGCGCATCGAATATACCAACGACACTGGGGGATAATTTTGGTTGGCCGTTGCCGACGACGACGACGACGACAACGACGCGTTCGCTGTTCGAAGGTCAAGAAACAAGTAACGAGATTCGAACTTCCGGCAAACGACTGCGACTGACAAATGAGAGGCGAAGTAATGGGCCGACGCTACCTGCATAAATAATCGGGCCGACCAATGCGGCGCCGCAACCACTTCCAGGAACAGTTCCACATCGCCGCCCGCCCAGTGGTTTATCGACCTACGATACCGTTGACCTATACCACCACCCGCGTAGGTGAATTCGCGCTCCAGCTGTACGATACTCTATTTTGTTGCGCTATCAAACCGCATCCCTTTGCCAACCGAACATTCAAAAGCCAAAAGCGCTTAAAAAAAAAAAAATGTGACCAGAATAAAATTTAAATGACGATATTTACATTTTATGTGTGTGTGCGTGTGTGTGTGCGCTTGAATAATATTGTAATTTATTCTGACAGTTTATTTATACTTAAATAATGAGTATTGTATGGAGTATTGACCACAGAAAAATATAATTTATTCTCAAAAATAGAAAATGTGATTTTTACGAGAGAAAGCATTTTTTTATATTATTGTACGTAAATTTCGATATTTTTTGAAATATTATCTAACATATCTACAACATGTTTTCAATAATTTAATTTTTACAAAAATTCAATTTACTACGCTTCCTACAAATTTATTTCATTTATTGACTAAAATACTGTGTCGTAAACGTTGGTAAAACATATTATCTAATCAACGTTCCATTGAGCGTCTCATAACTCTTTCAAACTGACGAATTTAAAAAAAATTAAAAAAAAATTTTATTTGAAAGTTTCTATGTGAATGAAAAATTACTTCTTTTGAGTATATACAGTAAAGCCTCGTTAAGACCAATTTAAAAGGAATCACAACCGGTGCTTCGCAAGCGAGTTCATGTTGATCCATTTTTGTTTGGACTTTTTTCGATTGAATTACACAGAGTTTACATTACGAATATTTGATTTAACGTTATATATATACCACATAATCGAAAAGTAAAAATTTCTTAAAATTAATTACACAATAATTATAAAATCACTGAATATTATTACGGCATGATGTTGACAATTTCAATATAATGATTACAATAATAATAATTTAAAATAATATTGCTTGTGCAAAACTAAAATAAAAAAAAAGAAAGAGAGAGAGATAGAGAAAAAACACTTTATATTTTAATAGATATAAAATATAATTACTTGCGATATCTATTTACGCTTCTTATTTTTTATCTACATGTTGTTATATAAAATTTTAGATGCTATAGTTAATTTCATCATCAAAGAGTTTTATTGTAAGATTTCTCAATTTATTATGAACAAAATACTGCCTTTAAAAAACGAAGAATTGTGCTTGCCACAAAACAAACGAATATAAAACGACTAACAAAAATAAAATTCTAAAATACGGATTTATATTCACACTGTATAAATGGAAGATAAACATGAACAAAGAAGCAAAATAGAAAAGAATTAACAAAATAATCTTATAAATAACGCGATAAATCATCAAAGGTGTCAGCGA
The DNA here is from genome assembly GCF_016802725.1 of Solenopsis invicta. Lineage (NCBI taxonomy): Eukaryota > Metazoa > Arthropoda > Insecta > Hymenoptera > Formicidae > Solenopsis > Solenopsis invicta. The sequence continues at coordinate 18,238,874 of NC_052675.1, forward strand.
CATACAGAACTCAAAGTTCTCTCGCGATGTTAAGTGTTGCGGCTTCGTTAGAATTTCCGTCGTCTCATTAATCAGGAGCGTTGCCGCCGGCCGCGTCAAAGTGAATGACGCCGAGATCTACACTGCGTTTCCAACGCGGAGCTTTCTTCCACGACATACCGTCTCTTTGCGACAGGTAACTTTATTCCTGTTTGCTTCAGAAAGTTCTGTGAGCCGTATCGCGACGTTATTGATTTTGTAGATCACGTCAGGGCTCCGCACGTTCGCATTTTCCTTCCAAATCAAAATAATGGCATTCCGCCCGTGATCGAAAGATATATTAAAGATATCACGGAAGTTAAATGAATTTGGAAAGAAGTTTTAGTTTAGTGTACTCGAACAAATGTCTATCGGAGACCGTAACTCTCTCAACAGTACTGCGCAAGTCTGATGAGATTCAAGGTATTTTAGCTAAATTATATTAGCTACATCAGCTAGATTAAGTAACGATCAATATTTTGTTTTTAAATTAACATGATTATTTAAGATATATAAATTTTTTTATAAATCTTAATTTATTATCTTTTATAAATCTTTTATAAATCTTAATATGCAGTTTTAGCCTATGTATGAATATTATGGTTTAATTTAAAAGATCAAATATTAATACTTTATTTACAAATAGATAAGAGATGTTATAAAAATAGTAAAAAATTCGTAAACGTATTCAGCGAACATTAATTAAAGTCGATTTGAAATTTTATCATCCATATGTGTCCACGAGGAGAAACAGTTTTATATCAGATTAGGTCGACATGATTAAGCTTCTTTATGCAAGGAGTGTCTCTCTCTCGAGGAGAAGGTAGGACTGCAGGTCTTTCACGAAGAGCAAAGGGTCAACTGGGTCGGTCAGATAAGCGAGAAGGCAAAGCTTCTTAAAAAAATGAAATATTACCCGTGTACATTATCATATAAAACACTCGGTTGAAATTTCTGTCGTACCGCGACGGCGTGAAAAGTAAACGTGACCGCGCGGTTAGCGAGGGCACGCTTGGGCGAAAGAATTTCGCGCGACATTTCGCCACAAATCTGCCTATCTAAATAGGGATACACGTCCAAGTCTCGGAAAACGCTTTTCGGTTACGCGACATCGCGATAAGTCACATTTTAAAATATGAGTTCTATGTGAAATTGCTAGCGCCAAATACGAGACAAGCTCATGCGCAGCAAAGTAATAGAGGTTCGCTATACTTGTACGTGAACAAAATAGAAATAGAAATATTTTTCAGATTAAAACTTAATTTATATATATATGATTTTTAATAAGTTGTGATTAATATAAGTTGTTAGATATTAAAATTCAATTCTCGCTGGATATAAAATTTTTAAATAGTATGGATTGAAGAACTTTAAATGCGTTTATTTAATTGTAAACAACACGTAAACAATAATCTTACGCGTAAAGATAATCAAAATTATTTTCTTATAAATATGTATCTTTTAATTTAGTCTTAATATTTTTTACAATATATTATAATATCATCAATATCATCGTAATATCGAATATTTAATGGTAAGAGTTATTTTCGTAGTTTTTTTTTATATAAAAAATCTTTATGATATATTATCAATAAACTTTGTAAGCACTACATTTTTGTTAAATAAATATAAAACTTGATACGGCAATAAATTATAATTCCTTTTATTTATGTAATAAAAAAAAGTGAAAAATACCTGTAAGATATCAATGGAGAAGATTTGTTGGAAAAAAGCTCGAGGAGTGAATTAGAACGAAGCTTTTCAAGAAAGCTCGACTTTTCGGCGGCGTTTTCTAATAAGAAGACGTGATGTTACGATGACGTGGCTGCAAGACGCGTTTGTAACGAGTTCTTGCTGACAGGAAAGTCATCCCACCAAGATCGAGGCGATAAGAAAGCGTAAAGTCGAAGAACGAGAACTTCGCAAGTCGCCCGAGAGAGAGGAGAAGCGACACGATCGATTTCTTCGCGCGATAAAAGGAAATCGAACGAGGAGAAGCGAGCACTCGTCGACGCATGTATAACGAGTGTGTACTCCGGTAAAAGATATTCCCCACTCGTTGGCGAAGACTTTTTAACGGTGTTGTTGCGACGCGGGGTGGAAAGAATAGCTGTGGAGGGTATTAGAGAGACGGAGAAGAAGCATGAATAAGCTCCTTAGACAAAGAAAACTGATTTCCACTCGGGAATTGCGTAACGAAAAACGCATCGCGTTTCCTGAGCTTCGAGCGTGCAGAATAAAGCGACATTTTAAAATAAAAGGACAAAGAAGAAAAACAGGGACTGTTGAAAGAAAGAAAAAACAAAGAATTTAAAGAAGAGTAAATTGAGCGATTTGTAAGAGCGAGAAGATACAAAGTGCAAAAAATATTATTGAAAGAGAAAGAAAGTAAAAGCACACAATAACAAACGAGAGAAAGAAACTAAAATTTTGCTTAAGAAAAAAAAACAAAAACATAGAAAAAAAGCAAATGGATGAAGGATAAAGAAAAAATAAAATGTCTGTGCGTCCTATATGTGAAGGAAAATATAAAAATTCAGAGAAAAATGAAAGTGATGAGGAAAAACGAGCAAAAAAAGAAAAAGAGATAAAAAACATAAATACAAGGAAAAGAGAAAAAATACAGAGTGAAGAATACAAACTGAGAAATTAAAAAAAAAAAAACATAAATACGAGGAAAAGGGAAAAAATACAGGCTGCCAAGAACATAAAGAATTAGAAAAGCTGTGCTCACAATGAGATACGACCTCGAGACCTATAGTAAACTGGATGAAAGTAGAAGATAAAGTAAAGTCAATGAAAAGAAGTGAAGAGAACAAAGGAAGTAAAGAGATTCGCAGAAAGATAGATTTAAACGCAGAACGACACGAAAGCGAGAGCTCGAGGAAAAAGAAAAGAAAGCTCCGCAGCAAACTCATCGGTTTCTCAAACGCTCGAGTGAACACACAATCGTATTACACCGAAAGGCGAAGCTCATTAGGCTACGTGACGTTGCGTCGCACAAAGAAAGGGTCGTCTGATAAGGGCGAGCCGGGTCAAGTTTTCACTTCCGTCTTTTCTTGATTATCGAACGAGCGTGGAACGAGCACAGACGCGGATGCGAAATGTCGTAACGGACATTATCTCGCAGCAAGTATTTCGCGCAACGGGGTCAAACAGTTAGATAAGAAGGGACGGCGGTAAGGCTTGCAAAGGAACAATTCGGAAGGAAGTTTTGTGCAAAAGAAATAAATACGCATGACGTCAGAAAGTGAGAGTAAGAGACAAAAATGTACAGGGTGTCGCAATCCGCGACCCATCGTTCTAATGGCAAAAGTTTGGCGCCATTTTTCCCTTTGGAGAAGATTATTTCGAAATTCGACGAAATCAAATTTTATTAATTAAGATGTATAATAAGATATGTACAATTAAAATGTAATATGCACTTCCAATTTTCATGAAGTTAATCGACTTGAGTTTCACCCACATTTCCTTAATCAAGAATAAGAAATGCAAGTGATTCAATAATGTGATTTAAAAGATTCTCATAGAAAATTCATTCTTTAAAATGCATCTTCAACTTCGGTCTTCTAAGATGGATATTCTTTCACGTATAACCACGATCTATTCCAAAATATACTCACGATTGACTGCTAAGATTTTTCAATTTCTCGTTGCATTTCTTATAACGTTTGAGCAATGTAGAATGAAAGTGACGAATTACTTGCAAGTATGCGAATTAATATTAGATATATACGCAACGTTAAATATAATGTGGGAAACAATTCATGCTAATTACGCAAACGTGCATTGTAGCGTACGTGTAACATGCATATGCTCGAGATAAATTATGTTTTATGCTAAATCCTGCCAGTGATCCGTCGTGTCGAGTCTACACGCGAAGCTTAAAATAGTAAACGTATCTTGCATATGCAGCATAATTAAAACATTACACCACGAAGAGAACTAGCGTATTGATGACGATACACAGCCTAGAATTATAGCTCCGGATTATTGGATCACTGCGAATTATACTTTATGAATATTACAAAATTACAATATTATTCTTTAATGTCGAGCGCATTTGGCCGAAATTGACCCAAACGGTAATTTTCTCTAAAATTTATACCACATCAAAAGTTATTTATTTATTCATCTGCAATTTAACGCGTAGAATTATAAATATCGAAATAGATCAATATCGAAATAATGTATATCAAATTGAAAAACTTTTAAGAGTTTGATATAACGTTAAGCTTAAAATTTACTATTAAACTTGATAGTAAATTTTAATACTATCCATTAGTCTTATTTTAATTATTTTAGTTTAATGGACATTTTATCCGAAGCTGATCAGAGAATATTTAATATCGAGAAAAAAAAAGTTGCGACTCAGACTGTAACGTCTCGTTTAATCTTCGCCGTGTGGTAGACTTCAAACTATCGGAGAAGACTTCGTTAAAAATCAACGCAACGATCGCGAAACACCCTGTATAAAGTCAGGATGAGAGGAAGCTGGAGCTTCTGCCGGACAGGAAGAAAAGGTGAAGCCGGAGGTGGAACAGCTCAGAAGTTCTTTCTTTCTGATCTTCGGTCGGTGGTGGTTGTAAAAAAGGTGCTGTAAGCGAGAGTAAAGGGTGACGTTTGCGATGGTCTACGGTTGCTGGAAGCTCCGATAATCCTAGCTTTTTTTCCACCCCTCTCTTCCCTCCCTCCTCTCTCTATCTTTCTGTCACTTTCTGCCCCTTTCGTTCTCTTTTAAACATGAACGACCGTGTACATAGACAAGGTGCACTTACAGACGTGGTGAAAAAGAACACGGACGAGTCCCTGACAGGCTGGTTATGGCAATGGTTCTCAATATGGGCCGCATGGGCCCTTCAAACGATATGCTATGTTTACTTTTGTAAAGAATTGCATTAAAAAATGTAAAATTATCTATGCAAATGTTCTAAAAAAAAAACCTACACAAAGTTCATTTTCCGCCAAGTATTAGGCGATGAAATACAAATTTATAGCAAATCGATGTAATGATCATCGATATAGACCATACTGCACTCTAAAAAGTAATTTTCTATTCATGGATCCATTCAAACTCTTCTTTTCTAATTAATAGCGACTATAAGCGGTATAAAGATAAATAAATAAAGCTTAAGGAGATATCGCAAACGGAAAAAAGGTTGAGGAACACTGGATTAAAGCCACGAACACCAGTGGCGTGGCTTTTCGTCTCTGCGTAATTCCCGGTGTCAAATCTAGTAACGAGCTTCGCGAGTGTAGACAGGCTTAATCCGTGCGGCTTACGTCGATAAAAATGGTACTGCTGTTGGACGTACGTCGTTTCGTTTTTACGTCTTCGAGTGCCAAACCAATATACTTACTTGAAAAAGATGTAAAGATGTAACTTCTTCACAATTCAGTTGACAATCGGGGTTACTTAGCTCAATTCATGTAAAACGTATTACATGTGATTCGAAGATTTGGTCTCTTGAATAAATATAAATTTCTATTATTCTTTAGTTTATGTAAACCGTTATAAAATTAATGTTGTATAATCAATTGAGATTTATGAGTAAGAAGAATTTAATATAGTCATTATTTTACATTTTCAAATCAGTGAATAGCAACATTAAAATATTATCATCGATTAAAAAATGTAAAATGAAGCGTTGGAGATTTCTGACATTCTCGTTTATTTCGTTTTACACTTGAATGATATCTTCGGGACAATAGTCTAAAATAAACTTAGGTAAATGGCAGCTTTATTTTAAGAGCATTCGTCATACCACTACATCAATATTTTAAATGCAAGCTGCTTATCATTTACCTTCTTTTTAAATAAGAAAAGTAGAAACTTGTCATATCAAGTATGCGCAAAATAAGCCAATTTATTTATTACCCTTTCATAATAAAATTAATTAGTAAATCTTTGCGAGGATTAATAAGATTTATCGATTTTTCGCGCTTTTCCAATTTATGAGAGGCTTTACGCTCGTAATCGCGGGGCAAATGAGTAGGAAATAAGAGACGCGTGTTTCCTTCAGTGACGGCGGCGGTGGCGGATGTACGTAATGAATTCCGAACGAAAGAAACTTAAGCCCGAAATTAACCCGAAGAATTTAATTACCACCCAGTGAAATTAAACTTTGCCTTTTGATGCATATTCATGGTGAAGCCGCCGCGGGCTTTCTTCAGCGCTTCTGGAAAAAGAAAGAACGAAACGTTGCAGGCCGAGAATAGTCAGGCTCGCCGTCCTGTCTCGTAACGAGGTGCATTGTGTCGCGATATAAAAGCCAAGTAATAATCTCGATTAAGGAATACGATAACTGCTTTAGGCGAATCTTGCTGTCTTGAGCTGTGCACTTTTATAATATTTTGAATATACTTCAAAATATTATAAAAGACGTCAATTAATTCTAGGAGGAGATAAGATTGTTCAATTAAAAATAACTATCTCTAAATAATATCTGAAAATAATTATCCCCCTGAAGATAACAAGTTGATAATTAGCCGCAGATCGACACGGGTTTTCACTTTGTAATATTTACTTTATGATCCGCCCGGATTCAAGGCCACTATCTGTTCACCCGCTTAAATGTCCCTGTCGCACGAGCGGGCGGGTCCTCCTTTTTCGCGTTCGCCTTTTTATTCATGAAATTCGCTCTGGAGAGATTTCGCGAGCCCGCATGAGGAAAAAACGGCAGCGCATTATCGAGGTTTAAAAGCGTCATTCGTCAAGTCACACTAAGCGGATTTTGCCTTGCGTGTGCAGGAAAGAGAGAAGGGGGAGGCAGTAAAAGAGAGAGAAAAAAAAGAATAGTTATGTCTCTTGCTACAATTTACGCGTGTTTGACGATCTTTGCAGAAGACAAATATATTTTTGATATAAAAAAATTTTTCTAAAAAAAAGCGCTATATTTGCTGTATTATATAAAATTTTTAATAAAAAATTTATAAAAAATAGAGTTACTAAAAAAAGTAATAAAAATTTATCATTTATCACTATGCATCGAGATGCATAATTTATGATTTACAGTAACTATAAATAAAGCTTTGCTAGCTTGTTTCATGAGATTTAAACATTTATTAAAGTACAGATATAAAGTACAGATATAGGTACAAGTATAAATACATCTAACCAAATATTAGCATATTTGTTTCTTTAGAATAATTATTTTTAAAATAAAAAGTGAAAATTATGGCAACGACTTTCGTAACAAATGCTCTTTAACTTATTTAAACGATTCCATCAATCGAATGTTATAGATGCTTTACGAAATTTCCTTCTGTAGGATAATTTTTCGTGAAGAGAGCTGACTTGGAAAAGTCGCAGAATGGGAGCCAATCTCTTCGTACAAGAGGGTAGTTGGATAATTTAAATAAAGATTCGGCGCTTCGTTCGGAAAATCGATTCACCTCTGTTCTTATTTCGTCTTTACTCAAGCGCGAGCCAAGTTAAATTTTTATCTCATTACATCGCGCGCGCGTCGATTTCCGGGTTATATTTCTTCTTGCTTCACCGAACAGATGAGCCGTCGGTTCGGCAAAGTTTTCGCAGTGATTTAGATACTTATGCAAATTTATGAAAATTGATCGATCATCGTATATATCTATTTTTCCATAATAATGCAATAAATAATTTCACGAAAATAATTTGACTTTTGGGTATTTTTCTCTTCTTAGAAAAAAAATGTAAATAATTTTATCAGTTTTAAAAGAAACAAAGTGATCTAGTGATAACATTTTAATATTAAAATGGGGCATCAAAATACTATAATTTTAAAAAATGTAAATGTACTAGAATTTAAAGATTTAACAAGCAAAAACTTGAACATGTTTAGCTAGTTCTTTGTACTATTTTCCATTTTTTTTTATTTAAGCAAATACATATAATATTTATTACTATTTGGGGCAAATTTACTGATAATGGACAAGTGTTTGTTAAAACATATTTATCGAATTATCTTTTTCCTATAATTTCTATCGATAACTATCGATTATATAATGTTATTGCAATATATATTACACCATTATCATATATGAAAGTTGCATAATTCTAAGAGCACAAAATACGAGTATTAATATCGAAGGGTTGCGGGAATAAATGGACTAAGTTCATAATTTATAAGCACCACTTTACATATGATTTCATTGCCTAAGTGAGTCTTATAAATTATGCACTCGATCTATTTTTACCTTGAATTCCTTGAAAAGGTACTTTCAACTACACTGCCCACTTAAGCTAAAGAGACATATATCAGCATTTCATTAATTCTACATGTTAATGGAACGTGGAAATAACAAAACTGTGTAATTTGGATCAAGACTAATTCAGGAGTCCATAATTCACATGTGTGATTACAAGGATAGATTTCAGAAATTAAAAATTAAGCTAGCAAATATTAAATTTGTTACATCAGATTCAAATTGTACATTTTGTAAACTGTAAGTAGTAAAGATGGACTTTACAATTTGCGGTTTTTTAAAGTTTGCGGTTTTCTGCAATTGTGCCACCTTCGGAACTTCCGAGTTAGAACACACTTATCTATACTATAACTGTAATCTTGTATTAAACTAATTAATTTGAAAAATAATAAATGCTTTTTAACTTAAGAGACGTTACAAAAAATTTAAATTGCTCTTAAAATTTTTATAATGCTTCGACTTTTCCGTTGACCACTCGCTACTTGTTAGCGTCATCTTTTTAAAGTCTCTTCACGACCGTTTGCCGATTGCTATTGTCGAGAGGTTGTCGCGAGGAAACTCAGAACCGCCCTTATAATGTAAACGGACCAGGCGGATCCGCTTTTACCTTTCACGAGAATCGAATCGTTTCCGCGTCGCGGCAGACCACACCTCGCACCCTCGCCTCGTCCTTCATCCATCTCCGAATCCAGTCATTCATGTATGAGGGTAGTATCCCACCCCGTACGCTATCGCAATTTCATCTTTCCCACAAAATCTCGCGGAGGCGGCGGAAACTAGAACTTGGAAACTCGTAACTCTGAAGAAGAGATCTAAAAGTGCCACTGACGATGAAGGAAAATATCCGGAATGATTTTGTACGTGCATCCATCCTTTTCCCAATCTGCAAAATTTTTTATTACCCATGCTACTTTATTGAGGAAATTTTTCTTCCCACGCGATGGAATTCATGGAAAATAAATTTTGATTGAATTTACGAAACTGTGGCCCAAACGTCTAAATCTGATTTGTTGCAATAATAAAATAAAGAAATTTATTTTTTAGATTTTCAAATTTATTCTTATTATTTATTATTTTAAAATCAAAAAGTAAAAATGAGTAACAGTAAAAGTAACAATAGTAGTATATTATTAAATTTTATTTTACTTATATTTGATACTCATAATATTCATAACTTTTATTACTTTTAGAATATATATGAGTGTCTCTCTCTCTTTCTCTCTCTCTATTTAAAAGCTTGTAAATGCAATGAAAAATAAAAGATTAAATGCGATAAGCGCAAGTGTGCTATTTGCGTACGTATATTAATTTCAAAGCAGATTAAAGGAAGTTAAAATAAATTTAAAAGGAAGTTAACAATTATTTGAATGAAGTCATAACCATGAGATCTCTGCGTGCGATTTCTTTATTTGAATGATGATAGAATGAAAATCGAGATAAACTCGACTTAACTTTCAGAAAATTGTTACTCGCCAGTGCGACTCCTTCTTCACGCAAGATAAATCGTCAGATTGATACGAGATAATCAGGTTAATTGCGAGCGGTGCAACTCGGACTCGCTCTATTCCGGCGATTAGGTAGTGTAGGAACTACGGAATTAACTACCCTCATTATATACGCTGTCGTAAGTTCCGCTTGACCCGCGCGAGATCGATGCTCGGCTTACGTGACGCAAAAGAGATTGGAATTGGACGAATCGCTTGCGCCGACTCTCGTCTTTCCTTACAATTTTTATTTCGTCGAAGAATCGCGCTTCGACGAAAAGGTGCACTTGCCATTTTTGGAGCTGAATCAATGGGTAGTGAACAATGAAAAGAAAACTAGCGAGAGAACGCGCGTGAATGAACACGAACTGTAAACGCGCCGAGTCGAGAACAAAGAGTCAAGTTTATTTTCTCGCGAATTTTTCCTCGGAAAAGAAAACTCGCACGAAATGTAACGGACGCCGCCCTCGATCATCGCCGTTGTACCTAACAGCCTTTTCGACGATTTTCGTCTCTGGGCCGGGTAATTCCGCGTCTACGCGAATCTCTGTAAATTCTTCATTTAAGTTATCGTTGGTTCAACAAAATAAATGCTGAAATTCCTCTCATCAAGAATTAAAAAAATTTCTTTTAATTAGTTCCCCTGAAATAAAATGCTTAGACATATTTTCGTAATTATTTTCTCGAATGGTAAATTTAATAATTTTCAAAAGTATTGTACATGACGCATGTGTGTGGGAGAATCAATTCGCATTTGTAATACATATATAATTCTAATCAAAATAATCAAAAAATATTAGATTCATGTTTAATTCTTAACTGCATTGTACAAATGTACAAGATTACCGTGCCACGTGAGAAATACTTGCGTAAATGTATGCGGTTTGTCCTCCCCATTAATGTAGTCAAGGGATAACGTGATGTGAATGATTAACTTTATAATTATATGTTTAACTTTATAATTTATAAAAATAGAATTATAAATATTTCTGGAATTAGAAAAAGTGCAATTATAAAATTAGTATTCTTAATACAATTTTACAATGAGATTGGATTTTAGTTAAGATCGAAGAGACTATCAAACGCGGTTCTTCAACGATCTTTTCCTACGCTAATTCGACTGTTCCTTTAACTCGCTTTCCGATTAAATCGTCGAAGAAGGAAACGTGATCCGATCGAAGATTTTCTTACTGCCACCGGCGCCGAGAATGAAGAGTAGCGAGAAAAAAAAGATAAAATAGAGAGAAAGAGATTCGCTACAGAAGAGTTAGCAGGGTGCGGGCAGTCGGCCAACGAAGTAGCGAACGTCGGAAGTTCCGTTTCAGACAAAATTCCCATTCAAATCGGCCGAGTAATTCTCCCGTCCGCGACCCTGGCCTGACGCTCACAACTACCACCTCTATTTAAATTTCACGCAGCAAGGACAGAAATCCGAGCTAAGAGCGCGGAATTCTTGCTCGACAAGACGCCGAAGAAATTTGAGGATGAAGAGACGAGAAGAAAAATGGATGGAAGAGAGTGAGGGAAGGAAGGGGAGAGAGGGCGAAGTGGGCAGCGTGCCAACTTAACACCGAACCCTTCATCGATCGTTGCACACCTACACCCTTCTTTAGAAGCTACTTCTCTTCTCTGTTACTCTTTCCATCGCTCTACCATTCTTCATCTCACTCTGACTTGGAGCGTGTTGCTCGTTTCTCCTCTTCTCGCTCCTTCCTACCCGCATTGTCGTCTCGCTTTAGCTTTCCACTTCTCAGTGTGTTAGTGTTCTCTTCTCTTCTTTGTTCCGTTACCGCTCTTCGCCGCCTCACTTTCTCTCTTTCGATTCACTAGAGTGTGTTGATCTTCTCGTTCCCTTCTTCTCACTCCTGCGTCGTTACTCCAACCTTCTGCTCATTCATGTGCTCATGTGTTATCCTCTCCTCTCTGTGTTCGCCAACTGCATCCTTAGGCAACAGAGCCGAGGGCGGGCAACGTGCCAGCACACACTGATGTAATTAACACCCCGGCCTGACTATGACTACCCGCACTTTTCGTCTCTATCCCATGGAGCCTACTCTTCTGGCTCTTGGAAAATAGGAAGGACTGCTGAGGTCGGAGTGTTTCCACTCTTCTCTCTGCTGGTCCTCTTTATTCGCCACCGTTCTTCTACCTATTTTGCTTATTCTTCGTGATGTGATATTTCGCTATGTGGCGAGTCACACAGCGGGAATTATGTCTCGACGCAGAAAGTACTAATTTCTTTCGCGGTAACTAACAAACAAGAGAAGAGAAGAGAGAGAGAGAGAGAGAGAGAGGAGGGGGGACCTGCGTGTGTATTAGTCCCTCTTTCTGCATGAATCATAATGTGCAACGGTCGCTATGACGTCGCAATTATGCGGCTGCAACTCCGAGGCGTGTTTTAATTATACATATAACGTGGTATCACGATGAAACGGTAATGTTATATCGCGAATTTTAACGCGCCCAGCCATGCGTGTCAGTTCTTTCTGTACTTAATTTGTTCTCCGTTATTTATAAATGTGCGAATACATTGATGAATTAAACATCCAGAAAGGGTAACATAGAAAAAAATGTTTGCACCCAAATTCTTCTCAGAAATAATACAATGTTATGAAATGTAGTAATTCAATATTGAAAGTCTTCTTTCTTATCGTATATTTATTTATAAGATTTCTAATTATTATTTTACTACTGAAAATTTGTTCTATTTGTCTGACTAATCCACACAATTATCCCGTTTGATATTACGGTATGTTCCACTTTCTAAAGTGGCAGCTTCAGGCAACATTTTCTAGACTTTTGATCAAATTTACAAAATTACGTCACCATAATATCATATCCATTTAACTACGGCTCAGCAGGCAGAAATTGCTTATGCTTTTTCAACTGTTCCCTCTCTGTGTTACACGCGATATTCGCAGCATGATAAATCAAGGCAAAGATTGTATCTCGCTTGCCTCAAATAGAATTTTGAAGAATGCTCGTGCAATAAAATTCCGGCTTTCATACGGAAGATACGTTGTTGCTGTTGGATGGAATAATCAACGTACTGGCATGATTCCGTTTACCGCGCGCGTTTGCGGCTTCCGCGTCTGCGAATCGTCGGGAAGAAAGCTGGATATATTTACAGACTCGTCTTTTAAGACAGGAAAATATCGCAGAGAGCGTAGCGACGAAATCATATTTCTTATTCTCTCTCTTTCTTTCTCTCTCTCTTTTTCTTTCTCTGATAAAAGTTGTAATGTAACTGTTGAATTCCAAGGAGTAGTAGAATCTTGTCTTGTGTTAGTAATATTTCTCCGTATATAGTTATTCAAAAGTATTACTTGTGGTATACTTAACCGCATAAACGTAATCTAATAGGCTCCATATAATTAAAAAAAATAATATTTGCACGTAATATTAAAAGAATTAAAATATTCGTAAATAGTATCAAAATGTGTAAATTTATTATTAATTATTAATTAATTAAATAATTTATAGGTTGAAAAACTTTCTGTCAAACATATTACACTTGATCTATTAAAGAAAAGAGTTTTCTACAATTTTGAAAAAAAATTTAATGAATGGAAAAGAGGTCTAAATTTTTGAGAAAAAATATGAATGATAAATCGATTGAACTGCACTATGTTTCGCTGTTTGGATTTTTAGCAAAAACGAGGAACCAGATGGGAAAAGGATTGATGAGTGGCTCGAATAGAATATTTCACCTGCTTTCTATCTCTCTTTTGTTCAAACTGCACTTGCAGTGCGCTAAACCAGTCGACCCAAGCGCTGAGTATCTATGAATCATGGGGCAAAGTCGGATAGCTCTTCGTTTCAACGAGCGTGGGACGGACTAGTACATGTAGGAGAGAGATTGAATTTGTAGCTCCAAAATTAGAAAATAGATCTTAGGGTCAGCTAAGAAAATCGTTTCTGATTATTTATAAAAAGCGCAATTTTTCGAAAATTAATTTATAATTCCAAATATAATTTATTTAGGTAAATTTAAAATTTATAGAAAATCGATTAGTCGTGATAATGAATTATACGAATAAATACAAAAAAATCTCACAGAATAGGGTCACTGCACCAGTCGCTGAACAATCACCAGTAAATGACTATTTCGGAAAAGTTAAAATAATAAATTGCAAATTAATTGTATTTTTTGTAATCTAATTTTCATAAAAATTTTATTGAAATATTATTTATATGTATATTGACTAGTTTAATTTTTTATTTGTTTATTGATTGGTCCAGTGACTCTATTTATTTATTTTGTTTTTTAAAACAGAATAATTTTATATATTTTTATAGAATTTATTTTGCTGTGTAAATATAGCTTAAACATTTAATTTATAAAACTATTTAAAATTTTACAGAACATCATGTTTAAACATTTTCTAAAACAAGAATGCTTTATCTATCGTTATTTATTCAAACATTGTTCATTAACCTAAATATGGCTTATCTGCAAATTTATCTAATTCAGAACTGTACACTTGACGACTGTAATTACAGTATCACGCATTCAACGTGAGCCATCATGTCGCACAATTAATTCTAATACCACAATTACACTGTCGAGTTAATAAAGCGAATTGCTTTTATGGTAATCGACGAAGTTCTGATCGTGATACAATTATGGTCGCAGGAAAAAAAAATGCAAAACTTCATTAAAAATTGTTTCACAAGTATCTTAGTTTCTATTTTATTAAAATCAGAGTTATAATTGAGTTTTTATGAGTCATACAAGTTCAGAATATTAATTTTCGCAACAATACAAATTTATTTTTAAATGTTCTAAAATCATGTAATACTCTTTGTCTAAAAAAAAAATTAGAATAATGCATGTGGAATCAAATAAAATAACTCAAAAAACATACATTGTTTCTTTTTCCTTAGACTATGTGGTTATGAAAATTAAAAAGAACATACGATTTAGAATCAATAGCGAGCGTTATTCGCTCTGAGGATTAATACATCCAAGTTGTAGGTTTTGACATGAAAGTGCCTCGGGCCGTTTTGTTCTGTAAAGAAGCACGTGTTCTCATTTGCGCGGAGTGGTAGCGCGCGCCAGCAGAAGCACTCGAGAGCGTTAAGGGTGACGGAAATGTACGATTGGAAGTGCCACTCTGTGCCAGTCGCTCGTTTAATTCGACAGGTGAGATAGCTCGTAAAAGAACGACGCTACGTAAAAAGAATTGCCGCCGCAATTGTATCCCAGATTTCATTAAATTTCGGTCGTTCAGTGGTCGTTTCATTATGATTATGAGATGTCGCTTCAATTCATCTCTTTTCTGAATAATATTAATATCTGAGCGATAAAAAGGATTAATTTACTAAACAGCAGTTTTATTTTATGCAAGAACAAAAGTTTTCAAAAATGTGGTTTTTTTTTAAATTAAGACGAGATACGATGTTGTTCTGTACTTGCATCATGTATCCAGGTATGTACGAGCACACTATATAAGTTCATATTAGAATATGAAGTATTTTCTAAAACAAGATCTATATACTTGATATAAAATGCTTTTTAAAATAAGTAATTCAATGTTTGTATTAATTGTATTCGCCAATCCAAAGAGAATCGAAACAATCGAAGAAGATTTTGCAATCCGAAAAACGGAGGATTCGTGTTACGAGGTTGACTCGGGAGAACAGTCCGGTCATTTAATCCGAGGATAAGACGGAGAAAGAAACGGCCGGGCGAGTGGTTAATTCGGCAAGAAGCTATCGACGCGAACATGGCCGAGTAATTGTTGGAAGCGAGAATTGCCCTCGCGACGATTCGTCTCGTTCTTCTCTCGTACCGAGCCTCTATCTTTCTCTCTGCCTCTCTCTCTATTAATACTCGTTCTTAGAATTAATTATCGCAGCTAACGATCTGTGGCCGCCTCGATTCGTTCATCCTTGATTGCCTTCGAGCAACCGTACATCTTGCAAAAAAAAAACTTACTGCTCTCATTCTCTTCAAACGTGGAACTTCTAATTGTTCGGATAAGTATATCGGGGAAAAATAATTAGTATCTCTAATTTTAATCAATATTAGTATAAAATGCATACTGTAAAGTATACGAGAGATACTTGATATAATTATATAATAATTTTTCCAAAAAATAACAATCAATTTATTTGAAACGGAGTAACTGCTTCGACAATACTTTGAAAAAAGGCCGCTTTATATCTGTTGAGACTCATTGTCAGTGTGCATAAAGGGTTGCATTAGCAAAGTCTCATGTCATGTTTAACTTTGCATAACTCAAAATATGTAAAAATTTTGAAATGCTCAAAAGCAAAAATGTTAGCTATTGTGTACTGGCATATTAGCGTCACAGCATAACGATGTACTACTAAACGAATAAGTAATCACTAGATTTCGTCATTAATAATAAAGATATTATGAATGGCCATTATAGCTACAAGAGTCATAATATCACCTTCTCCTCTATTATTTTATCATTAAAATATAATTAAGTTCCGAGCTGTTTAATATTGCAGATTAATTAAAATTTAGATTAAGCAATATTAAAATTATGTTAATTACGAAGTATTTTGAGTGTATGAATAAAGTATAATATAACTTGATGCTATAATTAATAAACGATATATACTTCTTCATATACTTCTCTCTTTTTTGCACATGAATATGAAATCTTACATAAAGATATGATAGTTAGATTTTGATTAATTCTGTATAGGATCATGTCTCCGGGACAGGATATCGGTAAATGCACGTAATTATCTATCGCGGGTTATCGCGGATTAATGTGTGCTTAGCAATCCTCGATCTTAAGGTTCCAGCGAGGAGTAAGCGAAGTTAATACCTCAGGGATGCACGTGGTATATATCCTAAGATTTTATTCAAGAGGTTACTAGTCCCCGTTGTCTTCTAGTCGAGACGTCGCCGCAAACGAGCAACGACCAACCAGCCAGAACTCCTGCCGGGTTTACGAAGTCTTGCAACTACCGCCATTCATTCTATATATACTGGACGAAAGTGAATAAGTGCTCGTATATTATCCCAAAGATATTACTAATAGCGTATTATAATATTACATTGATTGGAAGAATATAAAACTTTTCCGCAAGATTGATAAAAGTAAAATAAAAAAAAAATTAAAAAATAAAGCAAAACTTCAAAATTTGATAATAAATTATCATCGTAAATTTTATATTATCATTACACAAGAGTAAAAGTTTTTGTTATCTCGACTTTGTTATAAAGGTTATAATTTTATCAATACGACTCGATTACTTGTAATAAAAATCGTTAATTGGACCTATTCGACAAATAGTCAATTTCCGAAGCTTCGAAAGCGGATTATTTGTTAAATTGTTTCCGGATACGTAAGTGTACATTTATTTTAGGACAACAGCGTGGATTGAAGTAATCAAGAATTATCGAGATAAATAATTTTGTGGATCATGCACGGGAGAGCCGTCCTGCCTTAAGGACCTTAATACCGCACGAGATACGCGAGCTAAGATTTTATTCACGACCTTTCCGGTGACCTGGCGCGGTGACCGACTCGGTCATCGCCAACGAGCAAGAATACGTGCCAGTAACCATGAGTCTTCCAATTCCCCGAGCAAACCGCCGTCGTCTCCGAGGGGTTGACTGGGGTGGCATCAGAAACGGGCGCGAGGCGGAGGTGGTAGAAGCGAGATAGTAGAAGCGCAACCGGGGGCCAGTAACCACTAAACTAGGCGTCTAATAGCTCCTCTCGTCCACCCACGAACAATAGCCCGTGGCGAACGCCATCAGCTCCCTACGAGTCCTCCAGGAATAATACCATACTCTGCGGACAGTCGGTACACGTACCGCATCGCGCATAAATTCGCTTAGACCCGTTCACCGAAATGCAATTCGGTTTTCACACTAACTCTTAGATTACCGCGTTTTGATTTGTTGTGTAAAATAGTGCGCGTCCTCTTCTGGATTTCTCTAAATACATTTATTTCAAAATATCAGAATTTCTAATTTGACGGATATTGTTTTGTCATCAGTACTAAAATTTTTTTACAAATATAGAGAAAAATGGTACAAAAATATTTAAAAAAATAATGTAAAAATTGATTTAAAAAATAAATTAAAAAATATAAAAAAAATTACATTTCCTAAAATTACACTTTCTTCAAAAGCATTTTCTTTTTCTTTTTTTTTCAATAAAATCTGTCGAGTGTATCGTAATTCGACGATCAAGAAAAATAATTTCGATGAATTGTCGAGATGTCGAAAGTCAGCGCCCTTATGTGACGCATTTCGTATAGGGAGGAGATAACCATCCGTGATATTTCATCGTGTGTCACGTAACGCTTTAAACGGTTTTCGAAATATCGCAGGACGTTTCCTGAATATATACGGCGTGCATGCGCAAGCACGGATGCACTATCCGCTCAATAGTTGGAATGCATTACACTTCTGTCGGAAGAATATTAAGCTTTCTTCGATTCTATAGTTACCATCACAGGCAGAATATTTCATTTCAGTTTCTATCGCGTTTATACACGATAAGATTTTATGCTATTTACGCAAGGATCAAATATTGTATTTATCAACGCATTAATTAAATTAATTTCCACCATAATCACGGATTTGTTATTCTCCTCTTTTGTTTGTCGGATTCAAAGGCTAATATCAAGCGAAGCCCGCACACAGGTACAAATATTGCACTGCGAATATATCAAGATGAGTATCGAGCATCTCGAACTCGATGGGAATGACGTAAACATATTAATTATGAAACTCAATTTGCAACAATCACGGAACATTTGTTGCGCTGTTCAGGGAGTAAGGTACTGCGATATGTGCTTACAATAACTGCTTACATCGAATTAGGGACATGTCACCGAGCATAATAAGTAAATAATATCAGATAGAGCATGGTGTCAGAGCGCTACATTCACTGCTAAATGCGTCGCTAAATAGCTGCACGAATATCAAGTATCGTCTCGTTGGCAGCGACAATAAGGTGTAATTACGCCAATTACCTGGTGTCAATTTCCGTCGTAATTCACAGAACACGTTCGTTTCAACGTAAACTCGACGCTGTCACGATACGCTGCAGTTCGCAAAAGATGCGGTTCGTTTCAACGTCGCGAACGAGAGACGCGGAGCCTTGCGGATTTGTTGCTGAACTGACGCACGCTTTGTTAGGCGATGTTTCTCGATCTAGATACTAACTAGCTAACTAACTAGCGCCTCCATTCCCGCAACTTGACTCACTCCTCCCTCATCTCTATTTTCGGCACACACGTGTGTTCCGTGGCTCTCTACTTTTTGGACCGATCAAGCGAATTTGTAGGAGCCTCCCTCCGTGCCAAATTGCCGTACAAATAAGAGACGTCATTAGCAATCAAGAAGTATTTTACTGATTTCGACGAAAACGAGACGTGATCTGTATGTTTCATATCCGTTATTATAAATTTTTATTAACTAAGGAGCAGCCCATAAAATCCCGATAATTGATAAAAAAAAGTTGTATTTAAAAAGTTCGACGTTAAAATATTCAATGCAGGAAATTAAAAGATTTCAGCAAACAATAATCTTTCTTCATTAAATTTTTGCTAAACAAGAAAATCAAGCTTAAAAGCCTTAAATGCCCCGTGGCTGAAACAAATATTCTGTAAGTCTGAGTTGTGTATGCTTTTTCGCAAGTACTAACTTCGCTGGAAATATTGAAGAACGTTATTGCTTTACTCTGCACGCAAAAGGATTAAAAAGCTAAAATCCAGAGCTGAAAGAGTTAAGGTAAAAATGCAACGTACGACTCTCTCTCTCTCTTTTTCTCTCTCTCCCTCTCTCTTTCTGTCTTTCCTTTCTTTTGCTTGCCTTCATATATCTGTACAACTCCCTGATGTTACTAGTTCTTGTGTTGCTCAGAAGGTAAAATTCCGGAGCACGACACATTTCACGGTATGAAAAGGCTCACTTAAGTTCCGTCCGGAACTTTTTGTCGAGTCGGAGTTTAATTAAATTAAATTGCGCGTTCTGTCCTGAGAAACGGTTACGAGAGAACTGGGGGTGCGCGTTCCTCTTTTTGAATTTACTCTCTGGTTTCGCGTAACCCTGTTGCCAGTGTCTCATCTCTGATGTAGACGGTAGCCAAACAATCAGAAAATTACTTCTACTTAATTCGTTTGCGTAGATAAAGTGCTCCTTGTCGTTTTCTAAGGAGTCGACGGCACCTCGCTAATTCATCGTCCGTCGCGTAAAATTAGCCTAAAACGTTTAATTATCCCGAATGCAGTAACAGTACTTCGGTTTTTCCATCTCTTCTTGGCCGTTCCTTGGCGGGCATTTGCACCTCGTAGATTTAAATTCGATTTGCAACGTTTGCACGCTGGAACCACCAGCAAGCTAAAACTGTTCGGGCGTCTTCGAAATTCCCTGCTCAAATGAATTATCTTTACAATGGGAAGGAAGAGAATAAGTGAATGAGTGAGAGTGAGAGAGAGAGAGAACTTTCTTTTATCGATTATATTGTAAAACTGGAAGAAATTTTATTTATGTAAAATTTTATTATGCGACAATATCTTAATTAAAAAAATTCTGTGTATTTAATATAATATAATTATTCATCCTTTTTATATATTTTTATCTTACATTTAAATGGAATGTATTGTAGAAAAAAAAATCTGTTAGAATAGACACACTATACAAACTACAATATGCGCATTTTTAATAGCACATTTCACAAAAAAATAAACTTGAGTCTTTGTTATGTTAATATATTATTTATTTAATAAATAGTACTATACATAAAAAGCATACATTATTTGTCATAAATTGGACTTCTGTGGCACATTATTTGTGGTAATTTTCGCGGTTTTAGAATAATTATCACTGATATTAATCCAAGCCTTCTCAAATATTATTATACATATGTCTAAATCTTTTATAACACTGTCATTGTTTTCCTCTCGGTTACAATTTATATAAACCATTCAATTCTTATACTTCCGTTCTAGTTTTTTTATCACTCTCTATTTAGATTGCTACCTGATTGCTGTGACTGCGTTATTAATTTACAGCTAGACAGATGGTGACTTTTCTCCCCGTTTCGTTAAAATTTTCGATGCAATCAACCGATCTGATATATCGTGATAGCTTTTTTTCTGATTGTTCGGCGCCAATATTTTAAATCGTTATTAGCGAGTGCTCGCCTCATGCACTTTTATTCCGATTAATTAAAAACCTTTCTACAAAAATAATTTTAGCGTAGAAAAGTAATTATATTATCGATTAATTTGACATTCTTCTCAACCATAATAAGTTAAAAAAATAAAAAGCAAAATATAAAATTATATTTAACGAAGTCTTGTATTTTATTTCCATTTTTGTAAAAAATAAGAAAAGAAAGAAGGCGTTAGAACACTAACACTGATTGTCTAAAAAACAATTGCTCATTAATTATATTCCCAGACGTGTAATATGCACACGCGTATACATATTTATGTTTAATGAATAATTAATAAATTATAAGGTCGCGGCACGCAACAAAGAAAATTATTAAAGATACATTAATGTAATATCGATTAATATGATTGACGGCTAAATAATTTTAAATTATTTAAATATAGGGAAATTAAAATTATTAGGATATGTAACAGCAGAAAAACAAAACGATTAATAATTAATCTTGTAAAATATCATACAAAATGTACATCCCAATATTCGATATATTCTCTAATAGTAACGTAAAAGCGTATTGTAATATTAATGTCCGGTTTTTCCAATATAAGAGATAGAAGAAATTCTTTAATGAATACGTTGTATATAATAGCATCTCTTTATATATATTCATATCGAGATTCACCAAAGAATTATTTAATATATTTTTTAAAGATTTCTATTTTATTTACACGAGACAAGGAATTAAAAAATCTTAATAAAACTAAAATCTACAATAAAATATTTCTGAGAGAACACATTTAAATTACTTTTTGAGAGATAACAAATTTATGGTACTTTTGAGGAAAATTAATGTATGTATTAAATATAAGTATATCAAAATAAGTTAAAATATATTTTATGTTACATTTATATGTCTCACATTATGCACTTGTTTTATTTTTTAAAAATTTCAAAATGTGTACATATAGCATACAAATATATGCTCGTATAGCAATATATTTTGTATGCTATATGTTTTTTAATAAAATAACAAAATACAAATGCGCAAAAAAAACAATTTTATTGTATTTAAAAATTTAGCTAGATACAGATCAAAAAATAATTTTATGTTGGACCATCAAAGTAATTATGCAAGATGTTCAAGCATGATGATACTTTTATAACAAAATTTGACATCTTAGTAACCAGTTTCAACGTTCAATATAAATTTTGTAATGATAATCATATTCAGATCTGTATTTCAGTAAAATTGTCCTGTCTGTGTGTTACTTCAAATAGTATTGATTTTCTCTTTTTCTCTTATTTCTTTATTATTTTTGTGTATTCTATTTTATTGTATATGTTATCTATGATTCCATAACGTTTATATACATATACTGTATATAATAAAATTGCATCACTAATAAAACGCAAATAAAATAAAATGTAAAATCAATTGTTTAAATAAAAATTTTTCATTTTTCGTATATAACATATTGCCTTTATTTGTTTAAATTAAAAACTGTGCAAAAAATAAAATTTTAATATATCAAATTTAATTATATATATTTAATATAGTCTAATAAAAATATTTAGAATAAGTGTGGTTCATAATAGCAAGCTTCTTTCTTAAAACGTATAAAGTAAAAAATATTGCTCATATGTAAAGGTACACATATTTCATTTATTTTTTTATATTTCTCTTTTTTCCATTATGATTTTTCTATATGTATCATTGCTGCGAGCACGTTTGTCATTTTATTTGCAATCACGGAAACTTTGATTCGAAATCAAAAAGATGACAGATTACGACATAGTGCGATATGTCATACAAAAAACTATCTGACAACGGAGACGATTTAAGGCATAACGGCTCGTGTTCAACTGCTTTATGCTAAAAAAAAGCATTTAAACTATAAGGAGTTAATTTTGAACAATGCTCCAAATAAATATTCGAAATTAATCAAATCTTCAAAACAATTCAAATTTGATGTTAATTTAAAATGTGTTTTTCTATTACATGTTTTAATATGCTAGTTACTGCTTTATCTGTTATTTAATAAAAGAAGTTTAATAATTCATATAAATAAAAGTTAAAAATTTGTATTTTATTTGCTTGGTATAACAAAGAGGATATTATAAAGAAGGGTTTAAGTTTTCTTTTTAATATGCATGAACAATTGTGGGAAAAATGGTTAACCACCCTAGCTGACTGAGCTTTTGGGAGAAAAAGCAAGACAAGTAGAAAAAGGGTTGAAGAGGCAAGTGGCCGGAGGGTTACTCGCTTAGGAATTGAGACATGTTACAACGGCGCGCGGAGGCGTGGAAATGAAAGTATTACCAGCAGGAAGCAATTAGGAGAAGATAGTAGGTGCCTAGGGATTAATTCTGAAAAAGCTCTGAGAACAAGCCGGTAAAATGAGGACGGAAAAAAATGGCAGACGGTAGTTTGGATGGAAAAATGGCGAAAATAGTTGCACGTAGTCAGAACCATTGTTGAGATAGTGGAGAGGTCTTTTAAATAGATCGCACAAATTACAACATTGGAAATTGAAATTAAAGCTTCTACTAGCTGAGTAATAAAATTGAGTAATAAAAATAATGAAATATTGGTTTTTGTGTGCCATAGTTAAAACATGATACGATATGCATATGAAAAAAAAGAACAACAAATTAAAATGATTAAGTGTAACAAATTGCGATGTAAATTATGTACTTAAAACACAATACTTTTTTTGGCAATTTTAATTTTTAATTAAAACATTTTTGCAGATTATTTATAACTTTAGTTTATAATTATAATTTTTTTTCTATTAATAATATATAGATACTAAAATAATTATAGTAATTAATGATGGATTTCCCAACATTGCAATCAATTGATGGTTCAAAAAGCGAAATTACAAGTTAGCCAAGATATTCTCTCAGAGTCACGAATTGCCAATCGGCAATCGAAGAAAGATTAACAAGAAAAAGGAATATTGTACCGGAAGTGTTGCGAGGTTGATTTTTAACAGGAGAAAATCAGAGTAGATAGGAAAAGACATCTCGACAACAATAAAGGGGAGCTTCAGTGAATTTCCGCGCATCTCGAGAGGGCTTAATCCTGCCGGGGGAGAGGGGGAGGGCGGCAAGCTAAGATGTTAGCGCCTGTAAGTCCGTTTCAGGATTTTATCCCGCTGGAACGTGGCCAAAACTTTCCTCTGCTTGCCTGCCCCTGACGACGACAACGATCGTTACAACCTGGGCAAAGTCCTCTGTAGGAAGCTAGCGACATTTGCCCGCTTTAAAGCCACTGACATTTGTTTTCGGGTCAAGAGAGAAAGAGAGAGAACTCGAGGATTTCCTTCTACTTTTAAAGTGCATTTCGTCTTGCATTCTTAATTACGGTCTCTCCTCGACGTCTGTCCGTTGTCGTTTTACTGCAGAGTACATATATGTGAAGCTGAAGTAAAACAAGTCTTTCGAAAGGTGTAAATAACATCTCGGAAATCTTGTTAACTTGTTGTAAATTTTTCATTTTAGAAAACTCTGAAAGATTCTAATAATTCACTTAAAATGAAAATTGACATGTTTGTACTTGCTGATTCGGTAGAAACTACTAATTTTATATCTAAATATTAAATTTTTTATTTTTCAAAGAATAAACGATGAAACAGACAATTTAAAAATCAATGTTTGCTTTAATTATTTGACAACGCAAAGTTTTCAAACTGATTATGAAAATACAACAGACATACAATGTAATCTCCTTTCATTTCTTACTTCTTGTCAAATTATTTTCTTCTCTTATTTTTACCGCCTTATTAAATTATTATAATTCAATGGCGATACATTGTAAACACAAAATTAAGGTAATATTTTTAATTCAATTTTTAGAATCAGTATTTCAGTACACCCAATCTATTCTACTATTATAAACGTCATTCAACTGCACCGTTTCTACAAGAGTGACAAACTGCTCGATCAAATTATTTTAATTTTTCATTTGATTGGAAAACTCTCTTTTTCTCAATTTTCTCTTATTTTTAAAGTTAAAAATAAAATTTGTCATGAAAGGAGACAATTCGGTCTTGTCGGTTCCTGGGGCACGTACGGAAACTGTGACAAGCCGAATGCAACTCGAAAAGAAAGGTTTAAAGCATGTTTGCGAGCAGTGAGATTGAAGTCGAGGAAGAGTACTGCTTGGAGAAGAGACAAACGATAAATACTTCCCTCAAAGTTTTGTTTCAGTGCACGATTCACTCACTCGTGAAACTTTGTCGACGCACCTTGCATTCACCGTGAATTATTGCGCTTCATGAGTTTATTTAAGAGTGAAGAAGAATCAACAATTATCTTCTCTTTTCGTTCGTGCAGTGCCTGATTTCTTCAAGTATGACAATTTTTCAAGTTCTACGCTTTGATAAAACACCTAATACATAAATTTTTAAGAGAGGTTTTACGAGAAGAAGAATATATTTAAAAAATATATAAAATTGTTGCAGAAGACGCCAGCCATTAAAAAAAATTTTTTTTACTTTGACGCTATTCATAATTTTCACTTATTTTGAACAGTAAATATTCTATATTTTTATTATTTCCATTATAATAGTTATAATACAGTGGCACAAACAGAAGCATTTTATTTTTATGTGCTAGCTTTCTGCATTTGTAATCTCTTATCTACTAAATTTATTGCGTCCGCGAGAAATATCGTACACCATCAAAGATAAATGATAATGATCTCAACGGAAATCCGGCACGTTCGTAAATCATTGCTTCTCTCCGTCATTTTCTCTTTCTTTCTCTCTCTCTCTCTCTCTCTCTTGCGCGCACGCTAGCGTTTGCAACCTCATTGCCCCTTTATCTAAGTGCTCTTCAACTCACTCGATACCAAAGAAACCCATCAGCGATTCAACCCTCGTGCCATCTAATCCATGCGAGTCTGTGGATGCCGAACAATTAATCTAGGGGAAACACGACAGACCCTCGTCGACGATCTTTCGAATCCAAGCATGAAGATGATAATGGTGGTAACTAAAGGTCATGGATGTTTCATGGGGTTGGTGGTAGAAGCAAAAATATTTGAAGGAGTAATTAGCTGGTTGAAAAAATTGATTACACGCGATACTTTATAGATATTATCTGAGGTATCAATTCTAATAAAAAAAAATGTAATCTAATTCTAACAAATAATAAGAAGCAAATTGAGATTAAATAACATATTCAAAGTCGGCTATTTAATTTTGGATATTACCCATACAACATAGAATTGCAAAACATTACTATGATGTTTCAGCAATATTGCAACAACGTTTTTGCAATTCTGCACAGATAACTTTTTTTTTTCATGCAGTATACATCAGACGGATTCATTCTTTCTGTATCAGTAATTAAAATGTTTGTACACCGGTTTCTGCGCTTGTTTGTGCCTGGCAGATGAAATACCGATGGAGAACAAAGTTTCAAATTTCTCGCGGCATTAATTATATCAGGCGCACTTCGGGAAAAACGTATAACGTGGAAAAAATCGCGGAACGTAATGCCGGGACAAAAATGAGAATGAGGCGGAACTTAATCAACCAAGCGAGTTCGTTATTCTTGAGGACGAGGCGCGCCAGTAGTATGATGGAAAAATGTGCAAGAGAGCATATTTCCGAGGTCGTTCCACTTTCGTCATCGTCTTTAAAAAAAAAAAAGAACAGAGCGCCCGCCGGCTCGCGAGAAACGTTCCAAGATGTTGAAAAAATTTGAATGGAGCTGCCGAAAGAGTGAGAGGATCTTTTTGTTAACGGCCGAGAAGTAAGGAGCTTCTCTTCACATACTCTCTGTCTCTCTTTCTTTCCTCGGGGACTAATTACGTTAATAGCATCCGCTATGGATCCTATTGCGGGAACGAAAATGGAAGAAGTCCTGGAGAATTTTATCCAGAAGAGTCATGCGCCGGCAGCGGGACCCTCTCGTCGGCGCTGGTAAAAGGAGCTTACAAAAGATATGAGATAACGGCATAACGAATGTTGGTGGAATACCGAGAGCGAAAAGCGCGTCCGAGAGAAAGAAAAACGGGAAATAAAAAGGAATATTAAACAAATAGGAGAGAGAGGCTTATTAGATTACAACGTCTTAATGCCGAGAACGTGCAATTTCGTCAAAGGCTCTTTTATGTCCGGTCGATTTTGATCTTTAATTTCAGGACGATTAGTTCGAGCAGAAAAGGAACTGATCCGATGCCGAGAAAAACGTAATAGACGAGGTAAAGGCCGGAAGAAAAGAATTACTCAAATTTTTTTGCATTATCTTCTTTAAAACAAAGATAAAAATTAACGTAAATCCTAACTTGGAGATTACGTTTTTTAATTGCTCTTTAATTTATAATTTTGAAAAACGCGGAAAATCGTTAAATACAAAAATGAAGCTAAATGCAAGAAACTATAAATATGAAATTATATTAAATGTGAAAAAAATTGAAATAGTTTGACATAGGGTCACTGCACCAGTCGCTGAACAATCACCAGTAAATGACTATGTTTAGAAAAGTATTAAAATAATAAGACTTTGAAATAATAAATTGCGAATTAATTGTATTTTTTATGATCTAATTTTTATAAACATTTTATTAAAATATTATTTTTTTATTTAAAAATTATATTAAAATTTTATTTATATGGTCAATGACTAATTCAATTTTTCATTTTTGTTTATTGACTGGTGCAGTGACCCTATAATGATTTAAGAATATATTTTTTAATATGTTTTAATATGTTTCAATTTCAATAATCAAGGATACATTTTTTTTAAATCTTCAAGTATAATGTTTTATTTAATAAAAATATTCAATTATGTTGGTATTGTTAAGTCAGCTTTTTTATCTTGGACCTTATTTTCTCGAATCGAGATCTTATCTAAGAAGAATGAAATAGGAATCTGTCATGGCAAAACTCGGAAGTAAATAGACGGGCTTTGCGGCGCGTCTTGGAGTCAAAAATTAATTATCTGCCGGGGACAAATGGAGAAAAGGGTCGCGAGAGTCCTTCCTCGGTGGATTGCAGCCGGAAAAATGTGTGTGAGGCAAAAAAAAGAATGAAAAGGAAAGAGAGAGAAAGAGAGAAAGGAAGAGGTAAGAGACTGTAGATGCCACGGATATTTTCCTTCCTTGCCGCGGATAAAAATAATTTTAAGCTCGGCAGAAGCAGAGCGTGGCCAGGAGACGAGAAGGAGGTGATTCCCGAGGGACAACGATGGCCAGGGGCGCATCAGGCAGGCAAGACCGGCAAAAAATCTCATTCCCCTTTTTTCAGGGATTTAAGCGCTCTTGCCACCGTTGCCGGGCGCAGCTGCGCTTTTCTCAAGCTGGCGGACACCTCGATCTTTCTTCTCGCCCGTCCGACTATTTTAACTGGAGCCCGTGAGCGAATTTCCTTGCCAGCGGACCGGCCTCACAACGCAGACTCATCTGTTTTTGTTTGTTCTCGCGGCGTGGATGTATATACCGCGGAACGTGGATGTTGCACTGGACATGAAAAGTATAGCTATCTTTACGTAGAATGCAAGGATTCGTGGTTTTTTGAGATATGTTATTATCACTTTTTGCGTAAAAGTAATACATGAGATTTTTAAAATAAACTTGTTACTGTACAGTACTTAATAATACGATAAATTACATATACACTATGAATGTGTATTAATAAAAGATTTAATCCATTAAAGTTCATAAAAGAATTGTTCATACGACAGGTTACAATTATTTATATTTTTTCTAAAGCTCGATGCAGTAAAAAAGCTGTTAAATAGCCAATAAATGTGTTTATCAATTATACGTAAAAAAAGTTTCTAAAATGACTTTCAGAATCTAAAATAATTATTTCTTTAATAAAGTAAAATTTTTAAAATAACAATTATTTTTTGTGACTCTCAATGAAAAAAGAATTACAAAGAACGTTGGACTGAAATTTTATATTGATACGAGTTTTTTATTAGAATTAATATAAATTAAATATTTCTTTATAGAGATTCCTTTTTATCATTGTTTCTTTTCTCAATCGCGATTTATTATTGGATTCTTCTTCGAGGACAATCGCGATCGAGAGTATGAATAAGAAGTTCGGAATCCGCTCATATGTTCGCGATCGTATTTTTCCTTTTGTTCCGAGGATTCGATCTGAGCACTAAAACTTTCAATTGAAGATACGCGGCTGGCCGCAATAGATGCCGGTACGCGTCCGAACGAATCTTCTGTCGGTTTTACTCGTTTGAGTTTATTGTATCGGGTAGATCTAAGCCTTTGAGAAAAATTCTGCGAGAAATCTTGAACGCATTCTGCTGACTGCCGATCTCTTTATCACTACGAAGAGACTTTCTCGTAAATTTGTATTTTTTAATCTGCACTTCTTTCATAGTTTCAATTTATACATTCACGACATTACGTATGCAACCAGTTTACGGTTTTGCGAAAGAGAATATTTTTTAGAATAAACGCTTTATGGTCACATTCTCTATTACACCTCCTCCTCCCAAAAAAAGGAAAATTCTTTTATCATCTCTAAATATAATTTTGCATTTTTTTCAGTACTACTCTAACGTATAATTGTATTACGAAAAGCGGGAAGAGCTAAACTTTAATTAAATTTTTTGAAGTTGAAAATTATATTTTGTGATTATACTTTATTATTTAACGAATAATGACATAACTTTTCCTTCATATTACCTCCATTTTATTTAAATTAAATGAAAAAAAATTTATAAAATTTTCTAACAAGTATAAACAGCAATACAAGTAAATTAATATTAGTATCAAATTAATATTATTGTAAAGAAATATTTATAACTAACAGTAGATTCGTATTGATATAAAATATCAAAGTTTTTTGTAATTTTCTTTTCGTTGATAGTCACAAAGAATGAACGCTTTATTAGTAATAAACAATAAATTTATGAAAGTTAAATATTATATTATGTGACAATAAATACATAAATAAATAATTTAAAAATAAATGTCCCTAAATCGATTATATTTTATATATTCTAAACTTATTATTTTTACTTTATCAATTCCTGTAAATTATTTCACGATTTATCTCCCTAATACAAGATGTCTGTTCACTCGTACTCGAAAGAAACTACTTTTGCGATGGCAGGGAAAGTATTCACAACGGTAGTTTCAAAGTTACGGGGTTGAACGCGTAAAGAAGGCAGATAGCGTCTCGACTTTCCTTCGTCGCGATTTTGTAATCGAGTTTCTTAGCAGGCTGACAAAGAAAGTGGAAAGTTACAGTTGCGAGTCGTAACTTTTGCGTATCGAAACGTTCGTAACGGCCTGATACACGGCTTGACGAACCATTCCGCCACTTAACATCGTCGAACCAACTTTTTCGACGAAGGGGATGAAATAGAGGGAACGTGACAGAAACGCGAGGGAGAAGAGAAAGAGAGAAAGAGAGAAAAGAGAGAGAGAGAGAGAGGGGGGGGAGAGAGCAAGGTGAGAAACTAACGAAGGGATGGACAAGACGACATGAAGGGAAGTTTTCCCTTCATCACTATATCGTGCGGATGGAAGCATCGGACTGCTGAAAGCTCCCAAGGCTACCCCTGCGCGCGAAACCACACGGTCAATTAAGTTAGTATACAATTTTCCGGTCGTCGTAGTTAACGGTTTACTACGATAAACGAATTTTTCTCTCTTTTTCTTTGGGAGCCACCAAAAGAAATTCAGTTTGGAGGACTCGAGAACAAAAAATTTCGCTATTATTTGGGTTTGAATACTCGTTTCATGTGAACGTGATATTGGGAACTTCTGTCATCTTGATCTTACAATATAGAGTTCTTTTTAGATTATTTTAAACCATATTTTAATGCGTAAAACTTTGCGCTGTTGAAAAATATAAAATATGAAAATTATGGAAAAATAGTAAAGTTTTTTTATATTTACGTATAATATGTAAAACAATAATTAGCTAGTTGTGCTAATTTCGGTGTTACCTTTTGTTTATTAATTATTAATCAATTTTTACTCAGACCTACTTTAAACGATTTATAATTTACGTCAAATTTTAGGATAAAAATTTGAATCCTATTTATAATATTTAATGCCATGTTTATGTTTTGCTACGTATTTTAATCAATGTTTTATTTACATGTGTACTTTCTAATTTTCTTTTCAAATGTTCAATTTCTTTTTCTGGATTGTATATTTTAAATAAAATTATAAACAGAATTCTATTGTAAGTTCCAATATCATAAATTTCGAACCATCTAGAATGGTTTTAACTAAAACATCGAGAAAATACTAGTGTTTTAGTTACATAAGATTAAAAGGATTAAATAAATAGACATAGGAACCTTAAGAATCGTTCGCGATCGAAAAATAAAAATAATATTTTCATAGAAATTTTTAAAGAGAAAGTGTAAAAAAACATGCAGGATGTCTTGTACAAATTGTTCGCCGCGGTTTACACGCGATATATGAGACACACTGTATAATAATGCGTTTTCCGACACAGGAGGAAAATGAGCGTTGAAATTCAGTTTGCATGCTGTGTAATTAGTGGCAATTTTGCAAAAGTTGCCGCTACCTACTCTTGCGTCTCTGTAGATTAAAAGATAAAACACAAAGGTAATAAACATACATAAACGGCCGTCCACGTAATCCGCTGTCGTTCAACAGTTCGGTGAACACTATTCACAAAAGCAGATTAAACAACAGCCCCGAGCTATACTACGAAGCAAAATGAAACAAAACGGCTGCGGAATACGCCGGCTCAACGTAGGCGGACCAAATAATTATTACAATGTAAACATTCTCTGTCGTTCCGTTTAGACGAAAAAAGATAATAAAAAAAGCGCAAACATTTATTTCTTTCATTTCCTTCAAATGTGTATCTCTCCTTTTTTCCCCTCTATATTTACGACTACTTTTAATTAAGCGTTTCAGTTTAACAGATTTGCGCGTATAAGCTGATGTTTGTGAAAAAATGACAATGCAGCGGATAACAATCACATCTTTGTACCAAACGAACGAACAATTATTCGCGTAATATATATACTAAATGAATTTATTCTTCTTTGACCATGTTTTCCTTACATACGTAAATACGTAAAAGGAATTAGAAATTTATTGCTTCGCGCAATTAACGCGGAAATCGAGATAAATTCCGATCTTTTATTAGTAATTTATTAGTAGTTTATCGGAGCGTGGGGACTTTTGTTAAAAATCGCATTTATTGAAACACGACGACGCCAGATTGTCCCCTGCGTGCAAATATATAATAAATAAATGCTCTCGTGCAAATACCATGGATGAAAATTTACTCACCGACCGATGACGCAGCGCTGCACCGTTGCTCCCGCATCCTGCATCCTGCATTCCGCATTCCTAGCTTCCGGCCGATACTATGCTCCTTCAGGCAGCCGGAACTCACACACGCACGCACACGAATCGATCGGAAATACACTGTTAATTATAAACCCAAGCATTAATTAACGATCGTCACTTTGTTGCCATGTAAGCACGCTTTGATCGAGGATGTTTTGGTTACACAATGTAATCTAAAAGGTTATCAAAGTTAAGTTGAAGAAATTTTGAAACTGCAGGCGTTTTTAGGTTTATTATTTTTTTTTATAACAAAAAATTTGCATACCGTGCATACCCGAAATTTTTGGTCTGGAAATCTGAAATCGAATAGAGAAAATAACGAATAATTCGGCATATAATGATTGAGGCAGAGTAAACTTTTTTCTCATATTTCGTTGTATATAATTTAAAAAAAAAAGTTCTAGGCATAATACAGGAATAATATTAAATATTAGAAATAGTAAGAAGATTAGGAATCATTTTATTTCAAATAAAAATATGAAATGGATAAACAATAACAAAATTAGAAATTAATAAAAATAACGAAATGTTAACAATAAAATACAATATATTATATATAGTTGTGAACATGGCTAATTTTATCTACGTGAATACATTAAATATGGAATATAATGATATTATTAAAAAATGAAAATGTGGGTGTAATAAAGGTGATAAATTATTTAATTGATTTAATAAAATCGTTATTCATCTTTATGGAATAAAAAAGATAAAGCTTTAAAAAGATGCAAATAAATGTAATAATTTTTGACAAGAAAATAGAAAGATTTTTGGTAGATAATACCATGTTAAAAAAATTTTTAAATATAAGCACAAATATTTTTTTATAGATCAGATAGTAAATAACTGTCTTTATATGATAAAATAATAATAATATTATGTTACAATAATATCATGTTATTAAAATAATAATATTATGTTATAATTGTATAACATATTTCTGTTTTATATCTTATTTGCAAGACTGTGTAGTAATAGTCAAAAAGTTAAAGGTAAAATAATAAAGTTAAAAAGTTAATAATCTTTTACTTAATTCAGTTAATTTTTAATAATAATTTTTATTTTATTTATTTTTGAAATATATAAATCTTAATTTATTAACTTTATTCCCAAACTAAAAATTTTTTTATAAAAAAATTATAAAAGAAAAATACTTTTTCATATAAAAAACAATATTTTTTTGTTGCTTTATATAAACTTAATTTTCAAATAAAATATTAAATTTGTTTGATGGTCTATATTATATTGTTTTGAATAATCTAATTTTAAAAGTTTACAAATTTCTAATTTAATATAAATTATTTTTTAAAAGTAACTTTTAAGTTAATTTAATCTCTATGTAACTTTTTAACTAGTTATTAGCTTAACTTATTTTTAACTAATTAGTTTTTTGTAATTTTTAAGTAACGAATTTAATAAAGCATAAATTCTAATTTAATTTGGTTAAAAAAATATATTAACTTACCCAACTCTGCTTATTTGTATATGTGCGTTACATTTAATCTCTGTTTCTAATTTTTATACTTAATATTTAATATTTAATTTTATTCTTTTGATATTTTTTCTATTATGCACAAAGGTTAAAAAAAATTCAAAAAAATTTTTATACAAACAGTATTCTGGAAAGGAAGATACTTTTTACATACGTAAATAATTTGAAGTCGTAATGTTACTCTCTCGTTTTACAAAACATCACAAAACACGATTTTATATTTAAAAAAAACAAAAAAAAAATGTTTAAATCAATAAAAGAATTCTGTTCAAATTTTACAGAAATATTCAAAACGTAATAGCAGGACAATCTGAATTCTTGTTTTGTTAATGTGCGAGATGTAACACATGCATTCTTAAACGACGAAAAATACGAGAACGTGACGACCCGTTGTCGAACTCCGCAGCTCGCGTGATCTCGGTGTGCAGCGTTTCACGTAATAATAACATGACGTACGCTCAATCTCGTCCTTTTGCCTTTAGCAGCGTGCTCGCGCGGACTAATCAACGCAACGGACCCGATTTGTTTGCGGGGAAATTCTCGACTCGTAACACGCTCGGCCATTAAAAGTTCGAAAAAAATGGCTCGACGTTGTCAGCCGCGTTGACCAACCGCGATTTTCGCCTGCGCTTTCATTCGGGAATCATAACAGAGTGTTTTCTCACGTACCTCAATTAACGCAGCTTTCGCCCGATGCTCCTCTCTCGCGTGATTCCTCCTAATGCTCGCTCGTGGTCCGCGTGCGATGAAACGACGTTATTTCACAACGCGAAATACGAGTATTCGATCGGTAATCGCGGCATCGCGCCGACATGAACGCCGCCGTGCCGATCCGAACGGAGCGCGACCCTCGCGACGCGAGCCGCTTTTGATCGCGATCGCGATCGTGTTAATCGGCACGCCGACGCGGGTCGCCGCGCCGGTCGTTGTACGTACAATATTCGGCACTTACACGCGGGTTTCACTTTCACTTTCGCACGCGAATGAACACAAAACGATCGCGACACGACGAGACGATGCGACACGCAGTGACCGAAGGTAGCCGTGACGTCACGTAGTACCAACCGACTCGCCACTCGCCACTATTTATATTAATAAGAGCGAACGTGATTGGCCGTCGCTGGACAAACGTCTTCGCGCGTCCTGTCCGCCTCCACCCTCTCCGCGCACTCGGTCCCGCGGCATCGAAGTGAGCGTTGGCACAGGCCGCGCTCCACGCGAGACAGGTATTATATCATGTATGAACACACGCGGTTCGGTGGTGAGAACGTTGTCCTCGGCATTCGGGCACTCGGCCGGCTAGCACACGTATGTATTGCTCAGACGCCGCGGCGCGCGTAACTGACGCTCTGTTTTCTACTCGCGTGACTTTCAAGTGGTAACTGCGTTGAACGGTAAATATCAGACGACGCACGACTCGCGCGAGGGGTACGGAGAATCGGTCGGTCGCGTACTGTTTACAGTTTACTCTCGCCGAGGCGTCGAACGAGAGGTGTCTCAGTCGTGGAATGAGCGGGCTGGCAATCGGAGCCGCTATTCGCGCGGCGGTATTTAAGGCGGTATTTAAGGCGGCCGCCCGTCTCGTACTCGCGGAAAGCCGCGAATGAATCGTGCGTGAGATCGTATTATATCTTGTTGTATCTTGTGTGAACACACGCGGCTTGATGAGAACGTTATTCTCGCCCGGCTAACACGTAAATATGTACGTATACAATTACGCCGCGACGTAATCGCCGCGCTCTATTTTGCACTCGCGTGACGGTCAAGCGTTACTGCGTTCGGCGGTCAGATGTCGCGCACGGATACGGAGAATCGCTCGCTCGCTCGCTCGCTCGCTTCGTCGTGTTCTTTTCACTCCGTGGCGACGAAGGATGCCGCGTTTCGAGAATGATCTGCATCGCTTATGAACGGATCGCCCCGTGGTAAGACCTTTATCCTCGACCGGCTAATGCGTATTGTATGTACTACGTTGCGAAGCAAAGGTCGCGTTCCGTTTTGATTAGCGTTCGACGAGCGCCACTGCTCGGAGCGAGCTAGACAACGCGCGACAGGTACGGAGAAACGGTCGTTCGCTTCGTCGCGGCGTCGCGTCGCGTGCTTTTTACATTGGTGGCGACGAAGAAAGCCGCATGTAGCGACTTAAACAAACGAATCACCACGCGGGGGCGGCGGAGATTGTCGGAGTCGGCGTTCGCGCGGCAGTGATCAGGAATGCTTTCGTAGCCGCGGAAAGTCGCGCCATACTGAATACGCTTCTTTGCTCGAGTACCGAACGGATTGTCGGCGCGATTAATTGTAAGATACGATAATTGGCCTCCCTTTCTCGAAGCGGAATCCAATTGGCGCCTCCGGCTTCGCTCGTTTTACTCGATTTCGTATTTTCGTTCTCCGTATCTTTTTCGTAAAGTGGAACAAGCGTACATTCGAGAAGGAGTGAGAGAGAAAGAGAGAGTGAGAAAGAGACGGAAAAAGAAGGCAACCAGCGGAGGTGGGGGGGGGGGACAAAGAATCCCCCGGTAGCAAACTGACGGACGTTACTTGTCATCATTTTGACTTCAAAGTGTTGTCAAAATGACGACAAATGACCGCAGCTAGATAGCTTGGCTGCTGAAATATGAACGGACGTCGTGTCTCTCTCCATCGGCGGGTAAAGCCACGATTTGCACGTGTGAAGGTTGTCGCGGGGCGACTTGACGCAAACTTCGAGTAAGCACGTTCGCGAAACCTCTAACCTCTAACGAATACGTTGGAAGCGCGTCGTGCGAAGTGCGAGTGAACAGTCGTGTCTCGCGCGATTTGCTTGTCATCGGCGAACGCGTCGGATGTGCGATAAAAGTGTCGGGTGTGTCGTACATGTATTTCAAGTATTAATTAACGTGCGTAAATCGGTCGCGTTTTCTCGAATTTCGGATTGTGTATCCACGCGAGTGAGAGGTCGAGACAAACAACGGAGCAATCGGATCCCCGGCAGCGGCGGGACAACTCGGAGCAGCGTCACCTTCGTGAGTATATTTATTGCAGGTATATTATTGCATAGTTGTTTTAATTATTACTCTGTATGTTAATCCGAGAATAGCTACTTGGCACGCTTTTCAATACTATCGTCGGAAAAATAAAACTCACGTCACAATAAATTTTTTTACTCACTTGTACCCTTCGTTCGAAAAATTCTAGACCCAATTTGTACAATATAAACAAGTTATGACTGATATTATTTATAGTATTGATCTGTTGAAACTTGTTGGAACGCGTACAAAACAGGTGACTGTATTACAAAATCAACCAAGTACAATAAGAGTGCATATTACAAATTCAAACTAATAATATTAGTTTTGAATGAAGCTCAAAAAGATTTCTTAAAATAAATTATCAATATTTTTTTCTTTAGAAAATATCTTCGAATTAGATTTACAGAATTTTAAATTTTCTTACTTCGTAAAGTACACACAAAAATAAAGAAGACGAAGAGCTATTTCGTAGCATACTAACAAAATTATTTTTTTCAATTTTTAAAAATGTTTAATGTGGTAAATAAAATTTTTTATTGTTATAAAATCTCTTTTCCCTCTTCATTTTTGTGTGTACTTTAATTGTGTAAAGGAATTTGAAATTCCGTAAAGCCAATTGAAAAACATTTTTTAATAAAAAAGATTGATAATTTGCTTTAGTATTTTTTTAAGTTAGAAAATATTATGAGTTATAAATATCTTTGTGTTTGCACAATACAATACAAAAAAATTACATACCATATTTCTATAAATATTTTTTTTATTGAAAAATACTTTATATAATTTTTCTATTTATGTAATATAATAAATATAATAAAAATAGAATATTTTTAATAAAGGAAAACAAGATTAAGTCACTGTCATATAAAATCATATAAATGTATATTATATTTGTTCTGTATAAAATCGATTAATTTAAACTATATTATTTAATACATTAACTATAAAAAAAGATTTTTAAATCTTCAAAGAAAAATAGAAATAATACTGGACAAAATTGTGTTGTTAATAAAGCAGGATTAGACTTAAATAGAATTTGTTGCTACGTGTTTATCAGCGACAATAAAAACCAGTTCAATTTCTCTGATTTTGATTTTGGATCCACCATGTACATGCAAGGAAAGATATGTCATGTTTCATTTATTTTACGAGTAAACAAGGAGCATTACCCCAGCTGGTACCTAAATATTAATTCAGCGAAATTGTACCGTTATTAATCCTTGTTTATCGTGCGTATATTACATTTTATTTATTAGATAGAAAAAGAATGTTTTACAATTTACATCTTAATTTTATCTGAATTAAATAATAATTATTATTACTAATTTATGAACTTTGATTGCAAAAACTATTTTGATCGCGAAAGCTTTTCATATGTAAAATTCAACATTCATAATTAACAAAACATAAGTGTGATTTTATGTACATTTAAAACAACATGTTATAATCGTACCAAATATATATTATATTTTTATGTGTATATCCAAATACGTCATAAGATTTCTACAAGTATATAACTTGTAATTTTTCTTTACAAAATTTTAATATAAAATTTTTATGGTTACAGGGATGGAACGAGGAAGCAGCAGCAGGGACAGGACAGGGATTATCATCGTTCGGTGAGTAAATTTATTTATTGTATCTGCGTGAATAATTATTTATTTGCGCAGCAATATTTTCGATATCATCGTTATTGATTATTCGTATTTTTATTTGCACGGTCTCGTTTCATTGGTCTTCTGTCGAATTAATATTTAAAAAATTAATATTTAATTCTAATTCTCTACTTTATGTGATGTTCGTTATCCATGAATTTTTCGCAACGAGAAAGAGTTACGTAGCTGGTTAATATAATATAAAAAAGTCTTATTAAAGTAAACACGTTCGCGTAAATTTATTTAAATGCGTCGAAATTGAAATTTAATAAAATTTATTTAATGAAAACGTAACAAAATTTATATTGAAAGCCATCTAAATTTAACGCAATCTTTGGCAAGAGATAATTTTTATTTATTTAAATAATTAAAATGTATATTATACAAATTATAATTTACTACTAGAAAAAGATTATGTATCGTCATGTAGAATCTTCCTGAAATATTTTATTACGATGACATTTTATTTTGTAATCACAGTATTTAAAAATACTAATAACAATGATATAAAAATATGTGCGAATAAATGAAAATATTGTTTCGTAATTGTTAACGATAAGCAATAAATGAGCGATATATTTTAATTTGTCGACGTCAATTATCTTCATAAATTAAATCCGTGCGAATTCGGGGAGTTAGTTATGTTCGTAGGATTTTGAAAAGAAGAAAGAACCAAAATCACTCCTCACGAGCGAAATGAATTTTTCAAAGTCCGTTCTGTTGCATTTCCGCCGCTCGTTTTTTCTGTTTTTCATCGCGACACGCGGCGTTTGGCTGCAGGATCAAGATGATTTATCACGCGTAGATCGCAAACACGACGTAGAGTCCGATTCGTACGAGCGAGAATAAAATAAATAGCTACGCGCTAGCGATGAAAATTTTCGTCGGGGCGAAAAATTCCAGTCGGGTCGAATCGAGCCGAACGTGACGCGCCTCTCTTTTGTTCCCGGCCGTTGTTGAGCACAAAACGCTAGGAAGGTCCTGCGTGTGACGATTTATCGTCCCGCTGCGTATCCATTTTACTTCCGCGCCACTCGACGAGATATCTATATAGAGAGGAAAAACTATATCCTGCGGGATTTCCCGGGCAGCGCCGATGTTCGGGAAACGCGAAACGATCTCGACGTTTAGTCGAACCGCTCCGACTCGCAAATGGATTTTGCGTATAATTGAATATCTCCTTTTTTTTTCCCCCGTTTGCATATTATAGTCGCGATCTGGTCGATTTTTTATTCAAACTATTGCGCGAAACAGTGGTATAAATCGGATTTGAAGAGCCAACAAGTTTTGGACAGGTAATGTCCCGTAAAGAATATAATACAGATTAGTAAAGTAGATTTCGAAACACGATAAATTTTAGCGAAACGTGTATAAAAATTGATGACAGTCTGTTTAATTGAACGAGAAACTTTGTCTATTATAAAATTTATCCATTTTTTTATCGATAAATATTTTAAGAGATGTACATACAGATATCACTATTTAGAATCATGACCCTAAAAGTATTTTTATTTTGATATAATTTTATTTAGCTTAATTTTATTTAATTCAGATTTAGCCAAACTTAGTTTTGTTTTGCAAATATTATATATTTTGCATAGAGAAAAAGCAAAGACATTTTAAGAAAATATGTTTTTTTTTTTTAGAAAAATGTCAAGTAAATGCATTTTAGAATTAAATTTATTATGCTATTTTCAATATAAATGCTTACTTACCTTTCGAATATATCTTGTCGATAGTAGAAAATAATTCTGACAGAATTTCAAATAAAATTCGGCTTTTATTTATGTTTCTCTTTTTCAACCGAATAAAAATTTTCACTGGAAATTTCAATATTTATTTCCGATCGATGAAAAAAAATATCTACATAGTATACAATGAGGTATATAATTTTCTTTTAAATTTGTATAGTACTATTACAATTAATTCCTTATGCGTTGTTTATCAGTAAGAAGATCAAACACTGTAGCGATTTGTGTAAAAATAAAAACAGTCTGAGCATAGATTTTTTTAATACTGAATTTTTTGCATCCATATGGTAGAGATGCAGCTGGCTATACATTTTTATAGCATTGAACATACGTATAAATGATCGCGATAAAAAATGAGAAAAAAATGTGTAAAAATATTCGTAGAAATCTATGAATATGGAATTTGTAAATGTTGCGATTCGATCACGCGTTTATAATCTAAAACACAATACTTATACACGTAGAAAAAACATTTACGGAATGATTATATATAGCATCAACTGAATTTTAATTGAGTTGCTATTAGAGAATTTTATTAAAATTATCTATTTTAATTCTTAAATAGAATTATCTATTTTAATATAAAACTTTTTTTAGTCTAGGATATTTTATTAAATAATAAATAATAAATTTTATTAAATAATAAAATAGATTTAGATTTCAAATAAATCTTTGCATTAATGTGAATCTCAATATAAAATATATCAAGTCACATGTTCATTAATGTATTTCCATATATAACTTGGACTATATTTTTCATTAAAATGCCCTAAACAGTAATAAAACAATACGCACACTTTTGTTTTATTACTGTTTACAAATTGTGATGTAATATCCTATCAGGTAAAAAGATTTGAATCAATTAATTAAAGTTTTACCTATATTATAAAAGTAAAAAATTTAGTAAAAGAAAAGACAATAATTACATATAATAAAGAGGTATAAAATAAAAAAAAAATATATATAATACATATAAATAATAAAGATATATATCGAAGAAATATTTTAACATTTTCAAGGGATGTATCAATAAACACGCAATATTTAGAAAACGAAGAACTTCTTTTTATTACATTCGTTGTGTCATGAGATTTCGTGGTGTCGTCATGTCTTCGTCTACGGGGACTCGCTCCAAAAGTAGCCCCCTCAATTTCTCACTTTCGCTTTCGTTACACTGTATAACTGTACAATCGATCCGACCGCGGCAAGATCGAATGAGCGAGACCCTATTTCACTTGCTTGCCATATTCTTATACGCGTTATCATTTCGAATATTAATACTGCCTGAAGCGGCACTGTAGAAAAGATCGAAAAGTACATAATTAACATCGTAGAATTGGCAACTACAAGAAGATTTATATCTATATGTTAAACATTTATTGTATATTACGAGAAAAATATATTATCCTTAATTTTTAGTAATTATGTCGGAAATAAAATTGAAATTCTAGTTTAATTTGAATTCCCAAAACAGATTCTCATAAAAAAGTTTTTATAACAATTTTACGTAAATGTTACGTCGTTCGCTCATTTTTTTTTTTTTTTGGAAAACTCCATATTCACAATTTATTTAATATATTTAATTTTTCACACGTACACACACATTCTTTTCTTCAACTCGTTATCGTATAGTTAATAACATAACTTTTGGATTCGCACCTCTTTGCACAATTAAATATGGGAAAGAATGTTTTAAGAGAGACTTTAATATTAATATTTAAAAAAGAATATATATAAAATTTTTTCTCGGAATTGCCAATTCATCTTTACGTAAGATTTTTTACAAATATAAAATCGAAGCATCGGTTACACAAATCTCGATGTAAATGCGATGTGGAGTATTCTTATCTATTGATAAATCACTCTTCGACGATAACGGCAGTTAGCGAGAGAGAAATGCACAACGCAGCAGCGCACGTATGCATATCTTTTAATATCGTGAAGTCATATTATTTCGATATTGCTTCGATCTTTCCTCTGGTGCGTCCCTTTTGCTTCCTTCCACTCTTGCATTCTTGTTCTCGTTGACTTCTGAAGCGATATTCCCAGTTCTTCTCTCCTCGCCCCCTTCGCTCATATGTGCGATATGTACCAACGGATAGTTACAACTTATTCGTAGGTTATTTATGTAATATGTATATAATATATATATGCATTTGTTATATTTATACTTCTCCGCCAGAGAGTTTGTTCATTCCCGCCTTTCTACGTATATTATATACACGCATTATACACATATGTATATTTTTATATATACCGAGTGTTTCAAGTTCACCATTTCCTTTTTTAACGACGTTAATTGATTTTTTTAAACAAATTTAATTTTATTAATTTGTTTTTAGAGACAATTCGATAAAAAGCCAAAGTTTACAATTTCTTATTTTTTATTATTTTATCTTGGTGTGTAATGATATGAAACATTTTACAAAAAGAAATTGATTGGATCCTCTGGTAATAATCAATTTATAAATATTCAATTTTAACCTCGTCCAAGAATTTATTTTTAAAAAGCGAGGTAGCGAACTTGGCACACTCTGTATGAATATACGTGCTGCGCGCATAATCCTCACCATCTGGATAATTTCTGATTCCAATCTCGCATATCCTTACATCGACAGTAGCTATAATTATCTAGATAAATCTGAGCCGAAAGTTTCGACGAGAACCAGTACAACCGCAGCCGCGGACTTTCGCTGGGATTCATTTCGGTACATCGATAACAGATGTACGTACGTGAGGTTCGGCAGGATCTTTCTGATTACAAACTTTCAGTA
Organism: Solenopsis invicta; assembly: GCF_016802725.1. Classification (NCBI taxonomy): domain Eukaryota; kingdom Metazoa; phylum Arthropoda; class Insecta; order Hymenoptera; family Formicidae; genus Solenopsis; species Solenopsis invicta. The sequence continues at coordinate 18,281,691 of NC_052675.1, forward strand.
TACATCTTCAAGGAATCAAGAATCTCCAACTCTCTTGAATAGAAATATTTTTAAAAAATCTTTCGCTCGCGCGCGAGACGCCAAACAGGTGCGACTTGTGCGTCGGTGTACTTCTATTGTTTCCCAGGACGCGGCTGGTTTTCCGAAGGAAATGCCCCTCCCCCTTCCGTTCGCATCCTGTCAAAATGAAATTCCGAAGATGTTCCGCGTGAGCGTTTCGCAGAAATGTCACCACGCCCTGATCGAATACATCGCGTTCGGATTCACGCCCCGAGAAATGCTGACATTCACATCTGGCCGATTGGAATTTTCGCCGCATTCCGACACTCGCAACGGCACTTCATGATGTCTCGATCAATTCGATATTAATTAAATCAAACTGCTTGGTGACAGTCAACGGAACCGTAATGCATTTTCACAGCGTTTTTTAGTTTCAGAACTGTGAAAGCTTTTGTAGCATATCGTGTGTATATAATATTATGTATCTACATGTGTCGTGAATTTGCAACTTGCTCCTTGATCAGATAAATGTGCGGAATTAAGTCACTGACCCGAATGATGCCACCGTAATTTGTTTTATACTCGTAATAAAGCACAGCTGCATTAAAAATATATAAACATTACCGGAAAGCAGTCATCAATGTCTGTCAAATGGCTCCAGCAAAAGAAATAAATGCAAATAATGATTTTTTGATTAACTGCGATTTTCCTATGTCGGGAATCTGTCACTTTTAATTGTCCATAGCTAAATTTATTCTTAAATTGTTGTTACAATGCAATCTAAAAAAGGGATCAATTAATTTTAAATTTTAATACAAAGTGTTTTAATTTTGCATGATTAATATGTTTAAAAAATGATAAAATGGTAAAATAATATAATTATATGATTTTTATTGTAAAATATAATAGGGGTGGCTAATGCACAGATAGGGTGGCGTTATTTGGTACATACTGGTGATGTAAATTAAAACAATCTAGAATTTTGATAGCGTAATTTAGGACAGTTGTAGTCCACACTTAATTCTTTTGTACGTAAAAATATTTTTGTTTATTTTTAACTTTTATGTACGTTTTCACTAATTTACAAAATTAATTTTAGATAAAATCAATAGTCTTACCTAACATCACTTAATTTCTTTACAAACAACTTGCCAAAAATTGATTGATCCTTACTTGAAGCAACGTAATTCTCATACAATTACCTTACATGGGGGCAGTTTTAAGAAGACTACACGCGGATTTTCCCGTGAGCATTTTTCGAAAATGATAATACGAATAAATGCATTTTTCCCGTGTCTCTAATTTCGGGAATGGGATTTCCTTTTCTGGTTTTCGCGTATCCGCAGATGTCGCGAATTCACAATTCAGAACTGGGTGGATTCTCGACACGCGATAGCGCTCTCGAAACGATGGCGATATGGATTTTCCCGGCGTAGTCAACGTCGCACCTGCGGGCGCATCCCGCGCGAGCAATTTAATCAGATCCTTCTGATCCTTAACCCAGCTGCGCGCGGTTGGCCTCTGCGCGAATAAGAGAAAAAGGTCGGAGACAGGCTAGCCCGGTGCAACGAGCTCGTCGAGGACTATAGGGTGGGCGGGAAAAAAAAAGATGACAGGGGGGGTTGAGGGAAGGGAGAGGCGTATTACCGGGAGCAGCTGGGCTCCGTGAGCAAGACTTACTCGCTAATCGTGAGTTTAAAGTTACCTTACATTACTTCCTTTTAACGGTAAATTACGGCTATCGATCGTGGAACTTAGTGGCTAGTGCGTAATAATAGATTCGATTAGACATTTCGATCGCTTTGACTATCGTTGCCTTTTGTTTCACACGTACCAAGTTGTATACAGAGCCTCTTATCGTTTCTCATATTTTGTGAGAAAAGTATTGGTTGCATGAATACATAAAATCTTATAATAAAGTAATACTTAATGATAGAATTAGTTAACGAGAGTTATAGTCACTTATGTTTTAAAATAATTTCTCAAAGTGATACAAAACGCATTGCTTTTACTTTATGCTGTAATATTCTGTGAGACACTCTGTATACACACGAATCTATTTCATTGGATATTGGTCTTGTAGGCCAAAAGCGATATCGGTCCCTATATGATAATCATAATAACAACAACAATAATAATAATAATAAACGTAATTGTTGGGGAAACGAGGTTTAAGCTTTTCTCGAGACTCTTCTCTTCGTCAGATAATTTCGTTTTGAATTCATTGAGAACAAAGTAATCTTAGCTTTAAACATTAAAATCAATGCGATATTTGTAATCCAATTAACATCGGGGGTTACTGATACACTGATCTTACATATAATAAATTATTAACAACATTAATTATTTCTTTCGTGCTTTTTTTCTTCGATTACGGTCAGGAGCTTAAGAATCGCGAATTTCTAAAAAAAGTGGAAGTTTAGTTTGAACACAAGAACGGGACAACAAGATCAGATAATTCTCTTCCCGTTTGTCCGATTTTGCGACAGACAGAAGGGACAAAGAACCGCCGCCGCTCGGGGGTGGACAAGCCGTCTCGGGGGGTGGCGGCAACCGATTATCCGTATTCGTCGAGCGGCAAAACGCGAGAGAGGGAAGTTAACGTGCCTTTAATTAATTCCGTGAAACTTTCTGATCGGCGGATAAAAAGGTCGGCCCAAGTTCGGAGCGTGAAGAAGGGTGTCGGAGGTTGAATTTCAGTTGGATATTCTTGGAGAGGGTGGCGTTCCGCACGACGGAATATGTTACCATTTCGCATTCTGCAGGCAGATATAGCGTTACGTCAACGTCATGGAGAAGTCTTTACCATTTATAAAATAACGATAACAAAATTTTTATTTATACTTGTAATTATTTTTGTATGAAAATAATAACTCGTTTAAACTGGCGTTTTTATATAAATGAAATATCAGCTTTACAAAGTATTTCTCAATTTTAATTTAGCAAGAAACTTTTGTTACGATTCGTCCATCGTATATACGTATACCATTTTGTACATGAAATATTTTGGCAATTTTATAGTTATAATCAATGTGAACTGCAACTGACAAATATAAAGTTATTGTATTTCATGAAATTTCTATAAAACTAATACTGTATTTTTTTATAAAATCATTTCAAGATTAAATTTTAACGTTAAAACAAACGTTAAACTTTAGTCATCTAAATAGTTAAATTATAAATATTTTACACACATGACTAAAAATATATAAGGACGAAATGATCTATGTTGTGACAAAGATAGGTCTGACGTATTATATTAGAGTAAGATATGTGATAACAAAAAGAGAGTACCGGAAGAAAATCTCTAAACAAAACTTTTTGGTCTCAACTGTCTTAATCCAAGCATTGACAAAAGGATAACGTGGATTTGAGGTAAACGTTTCATGTGTCTATGGTTATGACGATGAGAATAATTCTATGCGTAATTCGGTTTCACGATAAATTTAGAGCCGTGGCCATGCTCGACGGACCATAAATATGGAAAGCCTTAATGATATTGAGTACCGTGGCTGATCGGTTAACCGCCTTTACCGTTCGTGGTCGTTCACACAGAGCGGAAGCCGCGTTGTGCGCGAGTAATGCGCGAAATTTCCGCACAATTGTTTCCTCGCCGCATTTGCGGCTATTTCGAGATTCCAGCGTCCACGTTCGACTTTTAGCTTTGAAACTGCGAACGTATGGTACAATAAAAAAAAAGTCTTTGGAAATAGAAAATCGACTAGTGAACATGTGTTTACTTTGCACCTTAACATGAATGCTCTTTTAATGCTCGAGAAAATATCATCAAGAACATTTATCGAAAATGGATTTATTACCGAGTTTTAGCTCGGTTATTTTAATAAATTATGTGACAAGAATTATAAAGAAGAATTGACTTTCCATAATAATATAAATTCCCGAAATAAAATCTGTTATTCTATATAAATTATTCATGGTATAAAAGCGATTATTCCGCTTACCCGAAAATATCAAAAATATTTTGCGAAAATATCTCGCGAAAATACTCATTGTCGAAGAAATTAGATATAGACTTTTTGTCTCCAAATTAGGCGACTTTTAATTTAACAGTTTCCAACTATTTTGCACCTACAATTATATATTAGCAAAATATATTGTATATAGAAATAATACTTGCATATAATAGTAATAATTTACATATAAAAAACGGATTATACGTATACGAGATACACATCATTGCTTTTTTTGTTTAAAGTCAGAAATATTGCAATTTTTATGTTTTTTTTTATTTTTTTTTTTAAATCTAAGATTCCTTATTTTTACTCATTATGAGATCATGTTCGTTTCGTATAAAATTACAGATACAAAAGTCAAATTATTTAGATCATTATTTGACTTTAATGTTTGCGAAAACTCGAGATCTTATCTTGGAAAGGCGTAGCTTTCATATTGTCGATATATAAAGACTTGTTTCGGTGTAGCCTGCGAATTTCACGTACGCTTCCAACGTGTCTATAATCCGCGGTTGAATTTGTAGCATGTGGTCGATACGGAAGCATTAATAATGCCGGTTGTTGCGGCCGGCTGGATAAATACAGTTGCTACTGGTCGCGGCGAAACTGCTGCACGCAACCGACTAGCATTCAGACTTCGAGTTGTTTTGCGTTTCAAAATGTACTGAGTTTACTTTGTCAGCGGAAAAACGGCAGGGCGTGCGCGCGGAGTAACGAATCGGACTCTGGAAACGTCTCTCTCTCTCTCTCTCTCTCTTACTCTCTGCTTTCATTGCAAACATTTATTCCTATCGGCATTATTTATATGATCCGCTCTGACAAAAGTTAAAGCACGGACTGACGATACTGTCGTTGCCGGTAAAATCATTTCGTTTGCGAAATCACGTATTTCCCGTACTTCCATTTGTGGCCGCGTATCTCGCAATTATGGCGCGAACGTTAGGTATTAATGCCGCGCTATTTTCCTCAAAGTGATTTCAACCCCGGTCGTTTTTTGTTAAGTTTGCATCGCGTTTGAATCTTGAATTAGAAGCTTCTTTAACGACACGAATACATATCTATTTGATTAACCTAGTAATGTATAATGAGCCAATTTCTATTTGTATTTCCATATTGCCTAGTCCCGTTTGTAACACTGTTCCAATACTGATTAGATTTATTTATGTTAATATATTTATGCATATGGATACATACTATCACGAAATTATAATTTAACTAAAGCATAATGGCGTATTGGCGTTATGCGAATATTGATTTTGAAATACAATTTATGCCATACGGTTCACTCTATTGTCGAAAACGTTACGGCATAGTACTTACTATATCAAAACGTTGCTTTGTCAAACTACATTTAATTTTATTACAAATTGATCATTAAAGTCATATTGTATAGAAGTTATTCATGGCATTGTAATTATGAATTTATAGAAAGTGTATTGTAATATTCCTGGTTCCGATTGGTGTGATTGAATAAACTGCGTTTAATATCAAAGCATTAAAACGTATTAATTAATATTTGAGAAACTAAACTCTTAAAATTATACAAAAAAATATTTTTTTACATTTAAAAGATTTTATGTTTTACGTCTTAAAAATTATTTTGAACTAATTCTCGAAATTATTCTTAGGTATTTTTTATTTTTACTTCTTCCGCGATTTAATAAATAAATAAATAATAAAGTAAATGTCAAATTTTTTAGGTTAAAAATATTTTATTCTGATAAACTTTTATTTTTTATTGTATGTTTCTTATTTAATTTAGTAATTTGATTCTTATGAAAATTAGCTTATTAACTTATCGATAATCTTAAATCACATTCTTGTAACTATTAATCATATTTTTAACTTGACAATCTTGCTAATACGCTTAAATAATATACTTTCTTTATGCATCTATTTACATGCAAGTTGATCTGATTAACGTAAAATATTTGATCGAAATTTATACAGACATACGAGAATAACGAGTATAATAAATGAGAAAATAGCATGTTATAGGAATATATTTTATATAGTACCATGATGTTAGGCAACTGAATAGCAAGCTTCATTTAGTATTCTTATTTGCATTGAAATGTCTGCCGCGGGTCTGCGTATCCATTTATCGAGAAGAAAATCGAACTTTCAAACAGAAAGAGAGAGAGAAAGAGAGAGAGCACGCCCCATCGCCGCCAGTTCCTGCGTTGTCTTTTCATTGTCAAGAATTTAATCGAAACTCGATCAGTTCTACTTCGAGACGTACCGTTTCGCAAAATATTCTCGGGAATAATGGCGCCATTTGATACTCGATGGGAAGTAGCGGCGCAGAACGAATAAGTGGCGTTATGTTCCATATGTCTGATCAAAATGGATCATTATCACTTGGCTCTTCGTTAGAAAGCAACGAATGAAATAAATCTCGATATAATCGATGCTTACAAATTTGATGGTTTTATCAACTCAAGTTGATGAGTTTAAGATTCGTGAATAATTATTACTATTGCTATTGTTTGACTTTATAATTCTTCTAATGTTTTTCCGATTTCTTCTCGGGTAACGCTCATCAAGCTTTATTAATGTTTTAAGTGTTTTAAACTATTACGATCGTTCAGCGTTGCTGAGATTATGACGATTAGTGATGATAATCTGCCCGCTTTCTGAAGTTCAAATTTAACGGTCTTATCATGGCAATTTGTCTGACGAGGTCACGGTTTATGATTTCATTTGTGAGATAAGTTAATCTCGATTTTTTCGCATTTTTGTGCTTATGGCCTACTTTCATGCACAGAAACTCCAAGTGGCATTATGGAACAGGCGTATCGCGTAACGAAGTCAATAAAGTAATATTGATTGACTACAACATGATTAATTATGATGAATGAGTCATTCGAGTTCTGTTTCGTCACGAACTTTGCGGCATTAGTGACATTTGTGGGACGTAAAAGAAAATATATCCGTCATAATCGACTCGATAATGCACTTGATGATTTTCAATTTTGCGAAATTCTCTTAAAACTTATTTATTATATTTTTAATTAAAATTTCTTTTGAATAGTTTTACAATAAAATATTTATAAGAAATAATGATATCTTTGTATGTTATTTTGTATATATGTAATTTTATTCTGTTGAATATAGAAGATCCATTTATCTAAATTTATTTAATTAAATATAAATTAATCTTTGACATAAATTACACATACGCCAATAAACTTTGTGGACATGCGCGCGAATTTATGAATATTTTTAAAACTTTGAAATTTTATAATTATTCCGTGTAAATTGTACTTGTGTCTCTTTGCTTTTGATGCCTCGAAAGCTTTGAGATCTGTCAAAGCCATTGATGAAATAAACGTGTCATGCAAATGCGCCGCATATATATATACCGTCGCGGTTTTTAGAACATTTCGGCGCGTAGATCTAAATATTTCACGCTTCGCTCGCGGTTAGGTAATCTTGAATATCGATATTCACCGCGTTTGGGCCTCGGTATATCTTTCGTAGCGTGAATATTCATGCTTCCACATATGTATACGTAACGTCTGTAACGGCGTCAATTTATAGATCTCGCTGCACAGGATTCAATATATAGAGCGTGAAATAGCTATGCATCCTTCACTGTAAATATTGCAATCATCCTTATGTAATCGAGAACAATCGCGAAGAAAAATGACAGTAGAAAATCACGTCAGTCATTGGAGTAATCAAATTCGTTTTCTTTCTTCCATTTTTAGAATAATTATTGACATGTCAGAATGGGAAAAAGAAGATTTACGTACGAGAAATTTGAAGGAAACTTACTTTAAATAGAACTTACTATATTCAGGATCATTAAAAACTCAGCTTCCGCGGAGAATAGCACAGAATATGATTCATCTTACTTAAAGAGTAACGTAAAGAGATTCGTTCTTTGAAGTTCCATCTCGAAATTCCTTTACTTTTCCATTTCTTATTTTATACATATATACGTATATCTAAAATATTTAAGAAAAATTTTTTTAACACTCTTTTTGGATTCTTAATTCTTTTGTTAAATTACGCTTCTGTTTTACCTTTTATTTTTATCTATTATTTACTATACCAAGTATATCAAATTAATACCGCTATTTATAATCATCTTTCCCTCTTCGAGATGATAATTTCTTGAAATGGCCACATTACCAATTTTCCCTGAATACGATCCTAATTCTGCAGAGGTCCCTTTCTCCCGTCCTAGGTGACTCGCAATTTTGGCGTCGCTTTTTCTTTTTGTTCGCTACGTATGCCGACACCATTTCCGCGCCATTATCGCGCCCGTTTTCACGGCGCAACGTGGCTCTCTTTTCGCTTTTTCTAGTATCCGTAAGTACCCCCTTCCCCCTTTCTCTATCCGTTTCCCTAACTCCCCCAGGTTAGCATGGTTTTTCGCGCTTATCTACGCGGCACTTATTTGCCGGGGCTATCTGGAAATTTAACGCCTGCGCCCTCACCAGGAAGATCACCGCCATTCCGACACCCACCCACTGTGCTCGTTCAAAACTATCTCTCACGTTTTCCGACCTTTCCGCACACACCTACAAACAAACACGCGCACTATCCACGCACTCGTCGCTTTTCCGACAGCAGAAAACTCCGACCGGACATTATCCTCGCCCGCCTCTCACTCGTGGACCTTGTTACTCCACGTTGTAGATACATGTATATGAGTGTTAGCTATGTCACGGGCTACATGGAATTTTATTACGAAGGAATTTCCGCGAAATTTGTTTGCATTTGTAATACGGGATCACCACTTGACTTTTTTTTCTAAAGTGATGAGACATGAGTTGCCAATTATACATTAAACTCATAAAAATTTTTGAATAAATTTATGATGCCATCTAGTCGAGATAAAGTAAACGATGCTTGTATAAAGTATTTATTTTCGATACATCAACTGTGGAATTGATCTTATATTTAACACGTTCTAATCTTGACCATGCTAGCTCAAGATTAGAACGTGTTAACTTTTCTGTAAAAATAAGGATTTAATATATTTGTTTCGTGCAAGTATTTTGCTGTCCTCATAATTACGTTGCATAAATATAATTTGTAGGGTTAATTTACAAGCAACAATATCGCACTAGTAACAATTTTTTCACGAAAAGGATATAAAGCGAAGAGTTTCGAGAGGGATCACTTTGTTTCACGCGAAATCTCGTGAAAATCGCGTTTTGGCTCTGACAATTTTCGTCTCTGCGAACACTTCCATACGTTCCACTGTCGTCATGCCGCAGCATCGTCCACGCAAAAAAGAGAGCCCTTAAGCCTAAAGTAGAGACGCTGCCTCGGAACGTGTTTTAAAGCTTACAGATTAGCTCGACAAAAATCATTTAGAACGCGCCGCGCGCATCGGATCATTTCTCCCTTTGGATGATACCTCTCTTTTTTTTTCTTTCCGTTGACATGCTGGATCAGGGAAAGAAAGAGCCGTCACGTGTTATAGAGCGCACTACTAGCAGTCATCCTGAGTCGAGGACGATTGTAGAAGCGCTGCCACTCGTTCCGAAAAGTCGCCCGAAGCTGCACCCGAACACTGCAAATATAAAGACATCGATATGTTGATATAGCTTCAGACTTTTAAACTTAGAATTTTATTACATAAGAAAATGTAATAAAAAGAGTTATTTTACTAACAGTAAGTTAATCAAAATTATTTCTTAAGTATTATTGAAATTGATTCCGATTTAGATCATCTGTCACATTATTATTTAACTACAAAAGTATAATAATAATAAATTTCATTGCTAGTGATGTAACTAAATTCTTAGATAAATAAATATTAAAATATTTTGTAGTTTAAATTTAAAAAACTAACTTTTATGTATAAATAATAAAAGACTTACAAAATATTTTATATTTGTCCTAAAATTTAGTTGCATTATTATTAATGTAATATATTAATTTATAATAATGTAAGTGTGCGTATATGTTGTGTATGTGAGAGGAAATATTTTAATAATATGTTCAGACCAACAGAAATTTAGAAATTCAACAACAATCGTGATAGAAAGTTGGTACCAAAACTTTTTGTTAGGTGCATACGTACGGTGCAATGTCTTATGTTAAACCGCGAAAGCAAAAAACAACAGCTATAAGATGAAAAGTTACAAAACATTCGACACTGTGGCGAGGTGAAAATTCGAGAGGTTGCACGTGGTTAAATTGCTGCTAGTGCCGCGTTCGCCGCATTTTATGCCCCATGGGAAGTAGTGGCAGCTTGAAACTTTAATGTTGGCTGCAACCGGAGGTGGCGAAGAGATCAAGTCGATTCACAACCTTTCTCTTTGGATGATAATGTATTTACTTCGAGAATACATTATCTCTTATAGATTAATTATTCAACATGTGATTTATAAAACGAAGCAAAATTTTGAATTAATACAAGTATTTGTAATTAATAATAAAAATAAATGCAAACAGTTTTTCTGTTTTTTAATAAAACTAGGATGTAAAACGCATATAGAAAATGTATGTACAACTTATTTTGCTTTGATTTTGTATCTATTAATTTTCTAATAGGTAAAGAAAGAAATTATAACATGATTATAATATCGTTATTATTTATCTTTATAACACACTAATTAAATTGTCATTGCATATGTTTCAATTTGGAAATGAAACTCAATAGCTCAGGATTATCTAACATTAAAGAATTAAATGTTTAATAAGTGACATGTTTCCAATCTCTCTTTCTCTCTATCTACTATATTTCTGTGTCTTTCTTTCGGCATAGCGGCACTGTCGTCAATGAAAACTTGAAAAGTTTTCGCTCTCCTTCACGAGATCGTTGAAAGCGCAGACGATGTTGATTTCCCAATGGGGTGTCGCCCGTCTATAAATCTACACCTTGGGTTTGTTTAGTCGGTCTGTGTGCGCCCGCGAGCGGTGTTCGCCGCCGTGTATTTTTGAGTGACGTGAGAGGATATTCCGTCGAGCGGAAGTTTTGCGTCGTTGAGCTTAAACGCGGGCTACGCTTACGATCGAGAAATGGGAAACAGTGGTCGTTTATTCGGTTCACGAGTCGTTCCTCGCGACGCAACCACCATTTTTACGACGCTGGGAACACCTCGGCAATTATGCGACGCACCGCGGCATTTATTTTCTGCATGGTGTCGTGGACTTTGAAATTACGCTCATGTGCGGTTTTTCAAGCGATATCCGTTTTTTCTTATACGGTATAGTAAACCGCATGAACGAGAAAGAGATAATAAATTGTTCTCTATTTTAATATCCCGCTGTTGTGCATACATGTAAATATACTAATAAGATCTTTTCTTCTCTCATAAAAAGAAATTTATAATTTATATGAATAGTACTAGAGGAAAAAAATAGAACTTGTTAGGTTTTAATTTAGTTTTTTTTTTAATGTGAATTTGGAGATATATTTAAAAATATTTATGTAAATTTTAGAATAACGATTAAACTGTAATGAGTCATTTTTATCGATATTTTTTTTTATCAATATGAATTCATCTTGTGGAAAGGTGAGTTTATTAATAACGAAATAGAGCTCGCAGTGGTTTAAAAATTTGTAAGAAATTTGAAGGCGATGAAAGGAGAAATATAGGAGAACTTTTGAAAGCGTAAATTCCACAGGATTTTGTGGGAAACAGTGTGGTTTCGGTGCTTAAACAAATATCCTTAGGGATCCTTTCGGCTAACGAGAGCGGTTACCTTGCAACAAACGCCGTACAGTGATAACTCGAAGGATTCGGTGTAATCATGAGGTAGATTTGCAAGGCCTATTTTCAATATAAAAATTGCGCGGAAAGAGATTTTGTGAATTATGGGCTTATCCTATTCCTTCACAGAGAATTTTTCACTTTGTCCAGTAAAGCTCAAAAAGCTGGAAGCCCGATTTGCTAGCTCGCGGGGAGATTCTCATCCCTTCAGGCTACTCTCCTTTTCTACGCATCCTTCCACTCCCGGTCTTTTTATGCCGCTTTGCCACGTTTTCTCGCAATTTCTCGGTGTAGAACTCTTTCCCCTTTTTCAGGTATCCTCCTCCGGTCTCCTTTCCTCTCAATCTCTCGTTTCACTTCTCTTCCGGCTCTCGCTTATCTTCCTTTTTCCTTATTTAACCTCAACGAGATAAACTGGAGCTCAGTGGGATGGCCGCCGTGCGAAATATCATTGGCCCCGCGTAAGTATGATATTACGAAGGCAATGAGAATAAAAAGAAAATGGCTAGGAAATTTTCCAGTAGCATCAGGAAGCATACTATGGAAATTTTTATCCTCATGATGAACCTTTCTTCTGTCTGGCTTACAATATGGTAAATACATATTGTTGAATACGTGATATGCCGAGTGGAAAAATATTTCTCAACGATGCTGCTTGGAAAAAAGATTTTCTAGACGATCTAGAAACAACGATAATTAGAAATTGTTTCGCATAACGTACAATTATATACGCAATAAATGATCGCGGGCAATAGAGAAAATTTGCATAGTAGGAAACCATAAGTAACGAGATAGAACCACACATTTGGGCGATTGCAAATATTACAAGCCTGAAATATCTGCGCGAATTGTAAAGTAACGGTTAAATAGGCTTTATTGATTTTAGGTGTTCATTGGTAAATTCCGGCCGCGTGTATAGCGGTAACAGTAAATTCAATCCAACTCTATTTGCCGGCCGACTGTTTCATTAGATAACGATTACCGTCGGCAAACGCGCGTTTGTAGGTAAAGCAAACGATACTCGAACGTTATATCCTGGGCTTCTCGGTTTATGTACGCGCAATTATTATGCAAGCCGCGCACACGGTGTGTGCGGCCCATTACGCATCGCATGCGTATCACACAATTAATTTATGTAGATATGGGCGCGTCATAATCGCGCACGCATACCCCTGCACCGCCGTGCAGCAGAATATCGTGTTGCGCGACGTCTCTTTCTCTCCCTTTTCTCCCTCTCTCTCTTACTCGTATATGAAAGTCTTCATCTATAATTGAATTAATTAATGTATATCTTTACGCATTGTGAACGCAACGCAGTTGCCAAACACAGTTTTACAATTTGCGAAGTTCTAGAGTTACTCATTATCTTTGTTCAAGCGTGACACTATGAATACGATAAAACTAGAGACTTGCTAAAAGAAGCGACAGCGAAAGTATAGATCGAAGTAACAAAAAGAAAGAGAGCAGTCAATTATATGAAGGATTTTATTTTTATGTAATTTTATCCTTCAATTAGTCAAATAATTTTAATGAGAGTTGTTTTGTAAGAAACGCATTAATTAAATACTAAATATTGCACTTCTCATAAATACGTACTAAAATATATACATTTTATAAATGTGTAATACATTTTGAAACTAAGATTGTGCAGAAAATTTTTCTAAAGTTTCTCATTAAAAAGACTTTCACAAAAATTCAGTCTTATTTGTATATATTAATTACAGTTGCGGCAACAACGTCACAATTTTAACAAAGCAACACGGGCAAACCCCGACATTAATCATATTACGATTAATTGCAAACTTGACAAATGATGAACGTTTACATACGCACGCATACGTGGTTGTCGGTCGAGCAAAGGGTAATTGATATGAGTATCTCGTATCGATGCAACACGTGTGAGAGGTATAATTGCACCGTACCGCGTTGCTGGGAAAAGTGTAATTTGATGACAATGAAATGCTAATTATACCGGTAAACCAGTTTAATGTTATTTCCGTGTAATAAGTATATGCGTTACGATACACTCGGTACATATTGTCGTTATATCTTGTTGATGAGCAAGAAAAAGATACGAAGGGGAATAAAACACGGGAATTAAGGTTTGCATAATGCATTGTACTCGAAAGAGAATGACGTTTTAGAAATGAATGACGTAAATGGAAGCGCAAATAAGCATTTTTTGTCTATCATTGCTTACATTTAACTCTAATCCAATTATTCGTGCAGGGTCAATATAATCTCTATCACGAAGGGTAAATATAATTTATATCAAATATATAATGACCGTTTGAGTGAAATATTTCAGAGACCGTCGCTTTTTCGAATTGTGCAATTTATATTTATTTAATGCAGATTTTTTGAAGCCAAAAATATTAAATATACATATAGAAAATGGAATACGAATAAAATATGTGAAGTTTTATTTAAAATATATATGTATTGTATATTTTAGAAGAAAATATACTCTCTTTCTTTGATATTATGCGTACATATTTCTTCGCATATAGTTTTAACAAAGATAATTTATGAAAATAAAAATTGTTTCACATAACATCTTCAAAACCTATGATATTTCATTAAAATGCTGAATCGAGGCATCTGTTATGCATTCCTTTTCCAGATAAAAATCCGTTCGAAAGGATCGGCTTGGGTATCTCGAATAAAGAGGGTTGAATGCAATGGGGAGGGAAAAGTAAAGGTGGTCCCGTCGCGCGGCCGGCCGGTCGGTCTGTTTCCACACCACCGAATTCTCCATTCCCTTCCATCCTCCTGAATCTCTCTGCCCCTCGCGATTGTACCACCCTCGAGTATGCTCCATTATGCTGATTCCCATGTCGAGTATCTCGCTATCGTTTCTAAATCATTCTGTCAACGATAAGATATGAAACATAAAATATTCAACGGAATAAGGTAAAATAACTGTATAAGATAAATATGCTCTTTCTCGGTCTCTTTCGAAAAGCACAGTGCTTTACATTATACAACGATATCATAGTTATGCTTTTGCACTTAAACTAAGCTTTTGCGAGATTCTACATAGTTTATTAATATCACTTGTGGCATCAATTTGATCTGTTTTTTTTTTTAAGAATTCCCACTTCTGCTTTCTCTTCCTCCGAATACGGATCGAGTAAGATCGCATTAAACTAGATGAGGAAACAAACGTGAGAAGAAATCGGAAAAGACTGTTCGCGAAGGGGATTTATACGGGGTGACGGATGCCGAAAAGTCGGCGCGACTCTAAGGAGAAATTGATCGACTGGAAAAAAAGAAAACCAGAACAAAGCTTTCTTCGGTTCTGGTGCAAATATTTGCCCGATATAATCCAAGTTATATCCGACAGAAAATGATATCCTGCCGGGAAAATAATCATTTTGTTGTGTTTCATAACGTAGTTGAGAAAACAACCGATCTCTCGAAAGAACTTGGTTTATTTTTCCATCGCTCGGGAAAGTGCGCAGGTGGACGCAAAAGTATACTTTTTGTACTTTCGATTAACTTTCGATTAACTTTATTACGAAGAAACGGATGACGAGTTCTTGAGCGTTAATGTTTTTCGTTATTATCAATTTTTCTATCCCTGACTTTTAATCTTCAATCAAGAGAGTCGTACGAGAACGTTGAACGTAAAAAGTAAACTTTGCTTAACTAAGTTCATTATTTTCTTTTCCGAATGAGCGAATATATTTTTATAACGAGACAAGGAGAGAAATTACGGATCTTGTATTTTTATTTTAATTAATATAATTAATTTTAATTAATGTACTAGTATAAAGCCTAACGATTATCTTGAAAGAATCTTTTTCCTTCCTCAGATTGATAAACACATGCTTCTCGCGTGTACTGAGAAATTTGTTATCTTTCGCTTCAAAGCATGTAACATCGGGACGTAAGGGTTAAAGGTAGTTCATCAACCTGCTAAACGAATCGACCTAAAATACATCTCACATCGCCTATAATCCGCAACATGGTTAAGGCGTAACTGATACCAATTAAATCGTGAATAGTTGCGTTGGTTAGCTGTACCGTATGTATATCTTACATGCTCGCGGGGCAGGATCGGTTACGTTGTATTTCGTGCTTGTAACGTGAGAATATACGACGATCCTCTAAGCATCTCCACACAAGTGTAACAACGGCAGGCTTCCGGGAATGTCCGGGAACGTTGTAGCGATATTTTGCAATTAATTGCAAATCGACCAATTTATTCGATAAAAATTTACTTGCGCGTTTTGGATTGAAAAACTACTTTCCAATGTTTAAAAACATATTCTATTAATAAGCTAATATAATTGTGATCGATGAAACGTGGCTTGCTATTTGTGCGTTTTATCAATATATATTTTTCTATATAATTTTGTTGAATTGAATAAAGTTTTTAAAGATGAAGCTTTCAAATGAGCATCTAAACTTAGTAGTCCGTGAACCGTGCATTGAACAATGAAACACGTTCGTTTTTGTTGCGCGACATTATTCTCGTCTCTATCCAGCATCTTTGCAGCCTAAATGCACGCACACGGCCGAGCTCGCAGATGTTTCCCGATAGTTTTTGCTGTCGGCGAAGTGGCGTTCTAGTTACTCTTGTTTTGTCCAGATAACTTCGGCTTTCGCTTCTTGCCAGTCTAATCTTTAGCGCAGGAATATATATTTTTTATTGAGATAAAATTACATTAAAGGAGATATCCAATCCACAATAAAATTTGCGTAAATCTATATATTACGTGTCAGTATCATTTTTTTTTACATAACAAATAGAGAAAACAGAAAATAAATAACAAAGATATAATATTCCATTGATGAATTATTTAAAAATATCAGAAAAATTTTACGTTATCTGAGAAGTTGAAATGTAACGTTCGTTGATATTTAATTAAATAAAATTAAAATGAAACATCTTAAATTATTACACTTATTATTTTAATCAATAATATTCTTACATGATTAAAATTGTAACGTTTTTGAAATGATTAGAAACATTCTGTACTTTATTTAGTTTTAAAGATTTTTATTAGAAAGTATTCAATATCAATAATTTAAAAGTTACGACGTAAACAATTATGTATTATAAATTTGCTATGAAAAAATTTACTTCAAAAGAGTAAGAGAGTTTTAAAAGTGAAATATCTTACTTTGTATTACATTATTAATTGCAAACATTTACATTTCTAAAACCTTTGTATTATCCTTGTTTCTAGCATGGTGCTTTTCGTGCGCGAACAGTTGTTTCTATATCTATTTTAAGTATATGACTCGTTGCAATTTATATTTACGCGAAAGCGAAGTGAAAAACTTGATGAAAAGAAAAAGCAAGCTGCATGCTTGAGACGTGCAAAATCTTCTTGGCAGTGCTCTTCTCACGCTCGCGCGTATATTTCGCAGAAGCTTTCGCATCAGAAAATATTTCGCGTTTTGCAAAACAGTGAGACAGATCGTCACTGTTATACTGCAACTAGATAAACCCGAGTTTCGAAAATTTCAAGTTTTCTGCGAAACTTGTTGTGTATGTAAAATTCTTTTCTCGATATTACAAACAGACAAACTTGTGTTTCTACCACTTTGTTTTTCATAAATCATTATGTCTTTAATTCAATGTCATATCTATCCAAATATAAATTAGTTAAATCTTAAAACACATGCCCCTTTATAATATTAAGTATATGAGTATATTTTATTATCTTCATGCACATAGCGTTTCCTTTCGTTAGAATTTTAATTGTAATACACGCGGTCAATATTTTTCCCATAAATAATTATAGAGAATTTAGATGACGTTACAATGAAATATGATACATAGATAATTTCCATGAAATAGTTTTTGATGGTATTTTTTCGAAAACTTTTCTAGATAATATAAATTGCTTAATTAGCGCGTAATTAAGGAACAATATTCGAAGCAACATCTTTTCGTATTCAATTCATAATGCTCGGACATTATGCAACACGCGGATCTGAAGAACTCCATTAAGCTCGATTAAAACGCAATGTGGACGCCGACTACGTGGAAGAAATTACGGGCCCGTCGTTAATCAGCGTTAGGAAGCACCTCAGGGTGCTACTCTATTTCTTTGAACTTTCCTGGATGGGGAGAGAGCGGCCGTTCAATTATTCGTCAGAAGACGTGCATAGAAAATATGCAAGAACTCCCCGCCGATCCGGATGATCGAGAAATAAAACTTGTTCCGGTCCGAATCACCGGGGAATCCGCTCCATTTCCACCGGTAATTATTTATGGAAAGCAGCGCGGCAGGATTTAAACATCCCTGGTGTATGCCTCGACCTTTATCATTTAAACTGGAATCTAAGAAGGCCGGGATGGGCCCAGGTCAAACAGACTCAATTTTCAATAGATAATTTATGAAGAGCAGACAAGCAGACGGGAGAAGAACGGGGAGGCAGAGAGAAATTCTGCGAATATTTAAACTCAAACAAGGGAGCGATCGAAAAAGTCGGGAGAAATAAAAAAATATGACTGCGTCATAAAAATTTACCGTGCAAAATAACATATGTCGCATAACTTTATTTGACAAATAACTTCCTTTTCTATATTCATTATTAGAACTTTAGTTTATAATTCCTATGGATTGTAATAATTTTTACAAGAAAGCTCCACGTGCATAAAAAACACTGATATTAATGATTTTTATTTGTAATTACAAAAAATTCAGAATTATTAAAAGTTAACAAGTAAGCCTGTGATTTATTGGCAACAATCTACAATGTGCATGGCATATAGAGCAATTACGTTTCATGAAAGTCGACTTCTCACAGTAAGAAATTGGCACTTCGTTCGAAAGAAATCGGCTAACAGAATGAAATGCAAAGAACATACATGGGAATCAGTATGCACCGTGAATAAGCACATTGCGAACTGGCATCTCGTTCCTTTCGTTAAATCAGTAGGAGTTGCAGCAGGAAAAGGTGGAAAATGGAGGTGGATGCGACGCGGTGGTGGTTGATGGGGTTTTCGCGGAAATCGTGTTGGCAACAAGGGGGGCGTAGACAGCAGCCGGGGTATAGAGGAGTATAAGGTCGTGTACTCAACCGGAATTCGATTTCTCGATCTAAGGGGGAAAGAAACGCGGACAGACACAGTCAGAATGCTCAAGCGAAATCTTCCATCGTGCCAACAGCGTGGAGTTAAACTTGCTATTCGGGGTATGTGCGATCCCTGGCGTGATTGTGGACGCGTCTCGTCAATTTTCCCCAAGACATATCCCCTCGACTATCCTTCACTCGCCCTTACTATCGAAAGAAAATTGTGGTGGATGATGCGACCGAAACACTTTGCATTTTAACAGAAAACTACATTCTCAAATCCTTTAAATAAATTCACAAATTGAAGTTTGATTATGAATTATATTTAGGATATATTTTTATATCTAATTACAGTAGCAATATATAATTAATATTTAATCTAAAGATGTTGGAGCAGTATTATAGAGAATATTTTTATATATAAAAAAATGCAGATTTCTAACTTTTACATTTTTGTAAGAACATTTTTTTACTTTACGTTTATATTTTGTAAGAAAATTATTGAGCAAGATTCCATTAATTTTGCTATTGTTTTAATTTTTCTAAATTTGTGCCAAACTAAATCGAAGTTGAGGTCGAAGTAAAGAGAAAGGGAAGAGTATGGACTTTTCAAAGCGCACAGGACAGTTTTAATTGACGCGAGAAAAAAAGGATTTACCCGACGCATCGATCCCTGCAGACAAGCTCCAGCCGCAAAATTTAATTGGAATCCGAAGAAGAGTCGAGCCGAAAATTCGTCAGTTTCGAATTCACGGGCACAAAGCCCGTAATTTAATTAGTAGTGTATTTTTTGGTGGACTGCAGTTTCCACTGAAAAAAGGCGTACAAAAAGGCTACTGAAAGACAGTTACTCGATAAGCTTATCGTCTTTTATATCAATTAACGGCTTTTGTTTAAAAAGTAATTACTGACAAGTAATTACTTTCAAAAGTAATTACTAACCGTTCACATCTAAATTAAGTTTACACGTAATACTTGAAGCTTTTAACATTATTGAGAATATTACAGCCATTTTGAAACGATAAAAAGGGATAATCAAAAGGAATCACTGAAGTTGTTTCGAAGATTTGGAGTAGCATCGTATTTATTTGCGTCACAGCATTCCGTAAAGAGCAGATCGATGCATCGCGTGACATATATACGCGAGACGCATCGGCCAGCAGATATGGAGATAAGCGCTGGTGTTGTAATCGGCCGAAAACCCATCGCTACAACGTCCGAGGGTCGGTGGAGCAATTGAATTAATTTCAGTAACAAGAAGCCGCCGAGAGCTGCTAACGATAATTGCTCTGCCTCTCACTTCCACCTCTGTTGTCGTGTCGATGAGCGAGCATTCAAATTAAATTTCGACGTCCGTATCGCGATCCATTAGAATTATGGGCAGCTCAATTTCAAACTTTTTTAATGTTTGAACAGGCTCGAGTTGGCCGAAATATTTTTATGACATTTCTTTAAATTATTTGGATAGATTCTTCTTTAATGAAAATTTGATTTGGCTACGTATTTTTTTATAACGAAAGCAAGTATCTGAATAATTAAGTAAAGATTTTTTGCTCGAATATACAGGGCGTGATATTGATACAAAATTTGATATCAAACGAATAACCAATAAAGTAAAATTTTATTGGAATAAAATATAAAATTACTTGTACGAATATAGATTTTAATATTAAAAAATAATGTATTTAAAAAAGTAAATTTTGAAGAGTGATAATACGTAACAGAATTTTATCGGATTGACTGTAATCAATTTGGACAAATTTAATTTGCGCAACAAAGTCTTGTGACAATAAATGGTGCTTTGCTTTTTTTTTAGCACAATTGTTTTCAACTTCGAGGAAAATTTTCAACTCGAGAATTCCAATTAAAATAATGAACTTTGTACGAAGTCGAAGATTAGCTGCATTATTGTTAAAGATCCCGAGAGCTATTCTCATTCTCATTTTAGAGGCGATTAGCGAGTTGGAAAGATTTCTCGATCGAGGAGCTATTGCACGAAAAGTAGGTTATAATTGGAGAATAATCTTTAGATTTAGCTAATTCTCGAAATTCCGTGGCATTAAATTTTTATTGCATGATAAATTTATGTCATATCATAAGAACCAAAATGTGATATTTAAAATATTTAAACTAAAGCTTCTTTGATAAATCTGTCGTTATTCATAAATGATTACGATATTACTGTACTTAGACAATAATTATTATAAAATTAAGATTACCGCTTATTATGGAGCTGTTGAAATAATTGTGATATTGTAATTATTATTATAATATTTTATCAGATCACGTATTGAGATTGATCAATTATCATTAAATATCAATATAAATCAATAAAAATTACGTTAATTTATTTAATCGGGTTATTATTATAAGCATAACTACGATGATAATCATTTCAAATTGAAGTAGTTTAATTATTGTTAAATTCTTTGCGTTCTTCAGTATCAAACTTTGTATCACGATAAATGTAAATCATGAAAATGTATTTCGCAACGCGCTGTTATCGGTGCGAGATAAATTTTAATTATTTGTAAAAGTGCAATCCGTAGCACACGATTAGGATGTTGCTGAATATCATTCGGGGTACCTGATTCCCCGAAGACACGTCCCAGCAGCACGGCAATTATCGCAATATTCATTTAGAAGAGAGCCAAGTTTCGAGAGTTTCAGCAATTTTCGCGAGTTCAATTTCTTAGGTGGGAAGTGTAAGCTGACTACGGCAATATTTCCGCCATTAGCTCATCGTACCTACCAGTCGTACCAGACTGTATTTCTATCTCCGTTTAAACGCTACTGCGCAATCACAATTACGTTTTGCTTACACATGACTCTCCGAGCGAGATATCTTCCGCGGAGAGCATCGACCACTCCCGAGGGGACAGTTAAGGAAATGACGCGTATCCTATCGCGGAATCATCGTGTCGTGTATCGTGGTCTCATCGGAAACGGACGTTCCGTAATACGTATTGCCGGTCTCCATAAAATAAGTCCGTTTTCGAGAAGCCGCGCTGGGTATTCCCGAGGGATGATCTCTCTCCGGTACTCCTGGTAATGACGGGCGGAGAGAAAGAGGTAAAGAAACGGGTGAAGACAGGAAGTCAGACGACGGGGATAGGAGAACGATCCAAAGTGTCCCCGGCGAAACCCTGAAAATTACGAGGTCGGCCTCGTTCCCTCCGACTATTCAGAAATCTTCCTTCACGTCTTGTGTGGCGTGGTGCATAAACGCTCCTTACGGAATTCTTTTAAAAGACCGGGGATGGCTTGGAACACGTAAGAAAAGGTAGAGGGCATAACAATAAAACACCAATAGAATATCGCGCGGCAATACATATTGTATGCGCCGAAACCGATCTCCTTATTTTCGACCCCTTCGTGCGGGGGAGGAGGAAAGGGATTCCCAACCGATAACATATATATACAAAGCCGATCCCTTCGATCCCGTTTCTGTCTCCCTCAATGTAGGCCATTATCTAAACGTATTTGCAGAAAAATATTTGGAGAAGTGCAATTTATATGCGGATTTGTTTAGGTGTAGGAGAATTTATGCTGTTTATTTTTTCTGAATTTTTCTGAAATTCCAGCGAATTTTTTTAACGTTGTCGATAATCTGCGGAAAAAAAACACCTAAAATACTTTTTCTAAAACACGAGACGCTTACGTTGAAACTATTTGAAATAAAAGAATTCTTGGGAATGCTCTCAATCAAGTTTAAATAGAAGTTTTTCTCGGAAATTATGTTGAAAATTTTTCTCAAGTGGCGCTTAACTTTGGTAATTATTAATTAAAAAATGTTAATATCTTTCGAACAACATAAAATTTTTAAAAAGTTACTTTTCATGCATAATTATGTAGGATGGGTTTGAAGACAACTTTCAACGAACTGCACTATTGTGTACAGCGCTCATACGCAATATCGCACCAGGAAGGCTTATGATGATCACGAGGTGTCCAATTTTCATGTAAATTTATATATGCATAGTGTTTTGCATATGATGGAGGGTTGCAAGGTTTACTTTTCTCGGAAGTTTGCATCCTTCAATCATATGCAGTGCTTCCATCTACACACAAATTTTCATGAGCACGTCGCGATAATACTTTTTATTCTTTAGAAAATGATTTTGTGCAAATTATATGTGAAAAATTATACGAGCATAACTCAAATCGCCACTTTTCCCACGCGATAGCGGTATATAATGTAATACTTTGAAGGCATGAAGGAACGTGATAGATGGGTCTTAAAGCGACGTAAGAACGAGATAGTTCCATTGTCTCGAAGTGCTTTTCTTTTTGTCGGAAATTCAGGGACGTTCAGGAAGGCCAAAAAATGGATAGGAAAGCACGATGAGATATTTGCGATATATACAACCGATATTTCTGCCGCGCTAGAGTGAATTGCTTCTACTATACCCATCCCCGGATTCTCGGCGTCTATGCCGCCAGTACAACTCCGGAGGTCTGTTATAGCCCGCTTTCAAACTACCTCCGAAGAAATACTGAGACAAACCGGCACGACCCACAGACCCGGCGATAAATGAGACTTTCCCGCTGCTTCCTGACACGGCTACTACTCCCCCCCTTCCTTCCTCCTCCTCTGAATTGAGTCTCGACTCGGTGGAATGAACAAGATGAACTTGTCAGGAACGTATCGCATGCGATTCGAGTACCAGGTTCATAGAGCCTCTGTATAAAAATTATTAACAGAAAAGTTAAAAACCATTATTTATATAAGAGATAGAAGAGTTGCTGTAATACTATTAATTTAATTTAAAAAATAATAAGTTTATAATAAGAAATTGAGAAAATATATTATAAATAGAATAAGACTATTAAAAATAAATAAATATAAAGATATATGTGTTTAAAAAAATTAAGCACATTTCAGTGCTTTATTCTAATTCGTTAAGAGAGAAATGGAATGTAAATATATCCTTAGTAAAAAGTTTTGTATAATGTTTAAACAGAGAAAAGTGAATGTTTTTGAAAGTTTAACGCGATATTGAATTTGTATCAAACTGACATAGAACGTTCTATAAAATTCTAAGGAAGCTTTTGTTCTCTCTCCATCTGAATGTCAGTTTTCGCCTAGAAAGTTACGCCACTGAGACATTCGAAATCGATAGCCTATCTCTGTCCTTCTTTCCACTTCTCTTTTTCATTTCTTATTTTTCTTTTGCACCGAGTAGATACACGATCCCACTTGGCTGTTGCTTCTATTTTGCAAGAAAGCAAGGTGTCTTCCCTCTCTACCTCTTCCTCCACTCCTCATATCACCTATCCCTGACTTTTCAACCCTTCTTCCTCACGGCTACGAACGGTGCTCCTGAATTATGTATGGCCAACGGTAAAAGTTCGACTGTTTCTCGTTGCTGTTAGAAGTAAGGATAGTCAGGATTTCGGAAATGTCGACCGGCAGTCCGTGGTTCGTAAGGATCCAGAAAGGATCTAGAATCGTATCGAAGATCGAGCGAACTCATTCGCTTTAATACTGAAGAATCGCCGGTAATCTTCCGGTTTCCGCCGCACACTTACTTCCGTTTGCTCAATTTATTCTTCCACACGCGGTGATCGGGAAATTGATATCTGAGTTATTAATTCACTACGGCACTTGCGTCATTCTTAAATAAGATGTTTTTATTTATGACAGAGCATTGCATTTTATTGAACTCGATTTATTGATATTTCTTTATATTTAATAATATTCGTTAGATTTATTAATATTCTGAAAAATGTTGCAGTTATTCTATTAATGAAATACAAAAAGGATTAGCAGTAGAACATGAAAATTTTATTGCGTTTTATTAAGTTTAATCTCTCTCAGCCAAAAGAGATTATCTTACTTAATAGAGTACTTATTTAAAATATAATACTAATATCTTTCTGCATCATTGAATTTGACAAGTATTTTGCACTAGCTTATCGACGAAGTTAATAATAATTTTAAAGTATTTATATTTATAATTGTGATTTGAATATCTCTCGCTGTGATTATTTAAAATATATATTAACCCATTAAATTATTTTACTAATTTCGTACCAGATTATCTTTTAAAATTTATTTTTATTGTAACAAAGTTAATAATAATTTAAAAGTATTTATATTTATAATTGTGATTCGAATATCTCTCCCCGTGATTAAAATATATATTGACCCATCAAATTATTTTACTAATTTGGCTTTCTGTCGAATGTCAGGATTTTCTATATTTAGCCGCTAGTTATCGTATTGCTATCTTTCTTATAACCCATTTTTGGAAACAAATATTGGTCGCTCGTTTCGGTCAGAATGGGTGACTCGCTTGACGAATAAGAAAAAAATAACGACGAAGTAAGGAC
Source organism: Solenopsis invicta (assembly GCF_016802725.1). Taxonomy (NCBI): domain Eukaryota; kingdom Metazoa; phylum Arthropoda; class Insecta; order Hymenoptera; family Formicidae; genus Solenopsis; species Solenopsis invicta. The sequence goes on from NC_052675.1 coordinate 18,306,721, forward strand.
GAATGGAGCAAAGCGGTAGAATTGAAGAAAGCGAAGCGGAAGAATTGTGCCCGCGGGTACATAATGAGAGTGCGCGATAGAAGAACAAAGGTGGGGAAGGATCGTTCGACGAAGCCAAAAAGAAAGGACGAAGCTTTCGCTGCCGGGGGACCGGACAGATTCTGAAAATTATTCATCACCGTCGAGCATCTGCTGTAACTTTTAACCAAAGCGGTCGATATGGCCGGCAATTCTCTCTCGCGCATTATTTCAACGCGTTGAAAGCATCTTTTCACGGGGAATGAGATTTGTAAACGTCGTCAAAATTGAAAACGATCCGTCTGGGGAAGAAAATACATTTTTAATAAAAAATTAAAACCGCCTTTTTATTCGACGAATAAATATTTTGTTAAGAGTTACACCCGAATGTGTAAATAAATAAAGAATATTTAAACGAATAAACGGGCTAATGAAAGTAATATTCTAAAGCTGATGAAAATGACGAAAATGCCAAAATATTTGAAAAATATTTCGAACCTTGAAAAGAAACCCAAATCAATTAAAAAGTGCACATGTTAAAAAATAAAAAAATATTTTTTAAATTATTATTATAGCACGTTGGCGCGTTTATCTAGAATTCAGATAAAAGATCTCAACAAGTCTTTGAATATATTCATAAATATTGTTGTCAATATTTTATATCATTGTGAGCGGAGGTGATCATAAAATATTCGCGATATATAAATAAAATTTTTTTTTAGAGAACAAAACATTTCTCTTGGAGAGAAGTTAATGAACCCTTGAGAATTCTCTTGATTATTTTATGCCGACAAACGGAAAGAACGATGCAGACGACTTTACCGTCATTCAGCGTTCCATGTTAGTGATGGATCAATCGATCGATGTGAATTGATGCCGTCCGGATATTCCTAAGCGGAAATCGTGATTTGTGAAGACCGTTCGATTGGAATGACATTCGGCTGTTAGGCGCGGCATCGTCGCGACGTGACGCAACGCCTGATTTCCATAATTACGCGAGTCAATTTGAAGCCACTGTCGATTATAATTTACGCGGCCCTTCGCTTGATTGACGAATCCGTCGCTCGATCGGCCATGTTGAAAAGTCCTACAATCGATGTCTACCTTCCCTATGCTGATGTTATAAATTGAACTGATAACATACAAGTAATTGCACAATTTTAATCCTTTATATTTTTAGAAAAACAGTATAATTATCTTTCTTCAGTGATACATTTTTCTTCAAATACTTGATTTTCATGATTATTTTTGATGTGGCTATTTTTTGTTATTTAATTTAGAAAATTTGACCAATTTTTTTTAACAAAAAGAAATTTATATAATTGATAGTTTTCTCATTTTTGAATGTAAAATAAATGGGATGTATGTTTTGCGTTGTAATATTTTTTTATAATATTTGTGTACAATACAAATATTATTTTTAAAAAACTTTAAATCTGTAAATCAAAAATATTTAACAACAGTTTGCCGTATTTTCACAATAATTTGTTGCTAACAATAAACAATGACTTTATATATTTATTACGTTTATTACAAAATATTTGGAGACTTTGTTACGTCCATAATCACATTTTGTTACGATTCACGCGTAGTTTGGATTGAACTTTTGACCCGATTACTTTACTTGTTCTCGATGGCGATTTGCGCTTCATGAATATTTAATGGCAAACCTATCAACTCCCTCTCCTCACTTTCTGCATTCAACAATGTATTAAAAAACTCGCTTACGTTTAAAAAAAAAATTTGGAAAAAGAGAGAAAGAACGAGGAAAACGTGAGAGAAAAAGAGCGCACAACACAGTCAGTGGCGTAATTTTTTTCACTGTTTTTTTTGGTTTTACAATATGTACTTTTATGCAAAAAAATTAGCGATATTTGTAATTCTGTCAATCTCCGAGAGAAATAAACATTTTTAGAGGACTGACGTTGAAAGAAACAAAATTATCTCTAAATTGTAGCGCTTATATATTATGCTTATTAAGTGTATTATCAAGATAAATACAGGATTCATTAAATATGAGAATGAGATCATAATGATCAATATCAATAAGTAAGATGTAACGATGTCATAGAAATGAGGTTGAAATTTAGAATCAAATAAAAATGAAACTTTAAATTTTGTGTAAATTTGCATCAATTTTGTTTTATTTAATTTTAAGTCAAAGTTTAAATTGAATAATTTAGTTATTTTGAAATATATTAAAAATTAAGATGTGAAACAGAACTTCATTCGATACATTTTTATTTTATGTACGAAAATTTAAAATCAATTTTATTTGGGTTTTGAATCAATTAGGAGAGTTTTGAATTAGAAAACAACTGAAATATAAATATATGTATGTATACATATAAGATTATTTCTGAAAGAAATGGAAAGCTTTGCTTCTGTTGGATTTTCTATTGGATATTCTTTAACGAAACATCGTTCTGGAATATGGTCTCCCCTATCGGCGGCGACATCTTAAATTAAATATCCCGAAGATTTAATCTAAAAGAGCGCCGAGGATTTCGAAAATCTTCCGAGTAAGAGGAAACCTTTTCTCCTCCCAGGCCTAACTCGACATTTATTTTTTTTTTGCTACCAAGGGGTAGACCAATAATAAATTTCTCGGTCGACCTAAAGAGTGTGGGTTGAAGGTCGGACTAAGTCCTCGATATCGCGGATAGATAGATAAGGTAATCCCAGGGGGTTATAATTTGGCTCCATTATCCGAGGTACGCGTATAGCATAAGTAATCAGCGAGAGGCGCGCGATCGGAAGAGAAAAAGGGACAAGATGGCGTCCAGGACGTCTCTGGGATTCCGGCCGCGTCCCCAGTGGCTACGTCTGTCCTCGCTTGCCTTCGAAGCAATCGATACCCTTTCGTCGATGCTTGCATCTAAATTTTTCAGACAAGATGAGGTGCATGCGAGAAAGAAAATGTTCGAAGCAGATTTTCTTTTAGCTAAACTGGTATTAGTAGATTGTTGACGAGCAATTATTAGAGGTTTTTTTTTTATAAGTTTTTGTTGTGAGAGAATTGTAATTTTTAAATAAACCAATCTTGGAAAGTAATGCTAGATAAGTCTTTCTGTGCACAAATACAAATAGTTTCGCAATTGAACTATTGTAATATTAATATGATTACACAGTATTATCAAGAGAATTATGGGTAAAATTATTATTAAATTAATGGTATATTCCAATTGAAGCCTGAACAGTGCAATCTGTTCATATGCGCAAAATCGCAATTTATGCTATGTGAGTTACTTTCTCTCTTATCGCAGTACTTATTTTTTCAAAGTTGTTTTTATATCAAAAGATAAACAACGCATAATGCTGTTTAATTAAAAGATAGTCGAAGCGCGTTTGAAAGTTCCATAAAAATTACATCGGAAAGCTTCGATACCAACACGGAACATTTGCGATCAGTGTTTGCGTTGGTCGATGTTATTTGGAGGGATACCGAAGTTGTTTAATAAAAAAGTTTAGGCGATACATCGCCGATTGTTTCATCGTTCTCTCATAAATTTACGGCTTCGTGCAAATTAAAATCGCGTTATATCGAAAGAATCGTACGTCATTCTGTAAAAATTAGAACTATAATGTTAATAAAATCCCAATAGCCCCATTAAATATCGAGATATTGTTGAATATATTTTATTGTTTCTTTACTACCATTAAATATAGCCTTTAATGTAATATGGCATTATTATTATGACATTACATTTTTCTTATTGCAAATTGTGTTTGATAAATTCAGCACTCTGTTTACAATAAAAAAGTCAGAGAGAGAGTTATATTTAAAACAATATGTTGTATCAACTTTTATTTTACATTAATTTTTTTTACTTACTCTTTCATTGTTGCCTGCAACTTTAAGTTCCATCGTAGTTATTTAAAGTTTTTTTTTCATAAAATATGCTTCTCAATATACTTTTAGAACTTTTGCAAGAGTGAAAAGTGATGAGTCAGTTGCTAAATGTTTGTCAAATTTTGTCAGATTCGTTACTTAGATTTACTATTAGATTTGTCGTGCATTATTAGATTTTTCCTAGAATCTAGAAAATTTTTTATTTGCACTTTTTTGGACGCATTCGATACCGCGGATGTTCCTGAAGAGACGTGAGATCGAGAAATCGTAAGATACGCGTCCAGGATGTCTGATGCTTGGGACGTGTTATTCTTTTTCGATTTTCGCTTGCTCTTTCCCTTCGTACGTCTTGTCACCCGGGACAATGCCACGCTTCTCTTTTCATCTGGTTGTCCTCATGCCTGTACAATCGCCGACTCGCGACACAATACGCATTCAACCTCATCGCTTTATCGTGGTCTCTTTCTCCTTCTTTCTCTTTCTGTGAAAGCTAGATAGTCAAAAGGAAGAAACGATGGGGAACTTTGAGAATTACGGGGGTGCGGAAGGAATGTTTTCGATCAGTGTGGTGGTGGCGCGAAGGGTTGCATCGAATTCGGCAATAAAACTTAATATCGGTGGTCAACCGCGGGTGCTTCATAGCTTGATCAGCGAAACGTCAAAGCGTGACCTGTTTTCACGTTTTCACCTTTCCTCACATTTACTCTTCTCTTCCTCGATATTACGCACTTTCTAATTTCAAAGAGGAATCACCGTTCAATTCTGTTTACAGAAGCAAAACGGAGAATTCGATTAACAACATTACGCAGATCAACGAATTAAGCACTTGCACTGAAATTTTTTAACAGTAATCATATTCCTCTCATGTATTACAAGTTGCAATAATTACAGGTGAATACGTGGATACGCTTTTTAACGAACGAAAGTTATCTCGAAACGATAGAATTGAAGAAGGAATTATGAAAACGAAATAACATTTCTTGCGTTGTGGTTAATATGATTAATACGAATCCTTCTTACGAAGAAGATATTAGACTCTCCCTGAGCCAATCTGCTTACGGTATTCAGTTAGACTTAATTCGCAGCAACTCGCCTACCTGAAATTTACGTTATCGCCAAGCGCGCTCGCGCACGCACGTCACAGAGTCGCACATTCCGCGAGCTTCCACGGCTTAAAGCCGGTTGAATGGAATGTAATTATGCGGGTAACTCCCGACGGTACTATAACCGTATTCTATACCTGCTGTATTATTATTCCAAGGAATATCGTGTACGCGCGTAGCGCGCGCGAGAGCTCTTAACTCACTCTATAGTCAAAAATTAAATTCTTCTGCGAAACTATGGAAAAGTATATCGCGAAATTCTAATAAATTTAAATTGAAATGTTCTTTCAACGTATGTATTATTACTTTTTAGTAATATAGCATGGATACTAGAGGGAATTGTGCTATTACGCCATCTCTTCCGGTCTATTTACGTTTTATACTTTGTTAATAATTCATATTTTAAATTAAAAGTAATCATTAAATTCGATATGTTCAATTGATTTTACACTAAAAATTGTGAAATATTTTTTACTTTGAATATTATATTTATGAAAAAGGGATGACACTGCATAATGGCTTGCAGAGAAACAGGTAGTTATGACTCCTCTACAGAAAAACAGATTAAAAAATTAATTTTGTTTGAAAGGACAAAGTGCTATAAAATTATATGTTTATTCAAAATAAAGAGAAAATATTGCAGAATGTATAAAAATACTTGTACTTATGCCTAATCCTTCCTCGTATATACTGCAATACTGAAAATCTATAATACGTGTAAAGTAGATTAGCAGTAAAACTATAATTAACTTATCGAATAACTAACTTTGATATGAAAGCTTTGAAGAAGAAGCCGTATTAGGCCAGTTGAGACATCGGTCCGCTCAAAGGATTGCAAAATCCTTTTGTTGTTTAACTTTGCATAACTCGAGAGCTGTGTACAGCTGAATAAAATGTAAATAACAAAAGGACTCTCAAATGTACATACATTCGTGTGACAATACGCTTATATTAAAAAAAAATTGTGTAATTAAATGCTACAATGTACCTTGAAAAAATTTTGAAATGCTTAAACCAAAAATACTTTGTAATAAATGTCGAATATCACATAATTATTAATGTCATTGCATAACGGCGGATTACTAAACAAATAATTCTATAAGTGATTATTAGAATTTGTGATCGAATAACAGAGACATTACGATTATAATACCAGCAAGGGTTATAATATCACATTTTTCTTTACTGTACAAGCAGCGTGTAGCAAATGATGACAGCATTCACTACTGCGTATGTATGTATATACTATTAACATCGTGAAATTTTTCTGAACCGCAGGAAACAAAAGAGATTTTATCTTTGTATTCAGCGTCTGTAACTTTAGGTAAATAAGTCAAGTTTTTACCTCTAATCCGATTTGGTTTACAATCCTATTTGCTCGACGTGTAAATTTGTCACGAGGCTGCGAGAAACATAACGTAACGCAGTGTAGCCTCTTAAAACCAGAAGTTAAAGGCCGTGTCTCCGCCAAGCCAGTTCTGCTTGCGAATTTACGGACGGTACATCGCGTATGTACATGCACGCGCCGCGCATGTGTATACATGTACATACATTGTACGTATATGTATGCGAGGAAGTCGGAAGTGCCTAGGAAACGTACGTCCACAAAATTTCGCTTGGCGAAGGACCGCTGTAAAGTGTTTCCCTTCGAGCGTGACAAAGGGATGGATTTAGGGTGAGAAAGAGCAATGGCAAACGAGAAACGATGAGGGTAGATAGTATAACTCTCTCTTTCTCTCCTGTATTTACCGGAGACTACCGTAAAACAGAGAGAATTGCAAATTACTCATTACGCATTCGACACCCTGCATCCCTGAATTATTGGATTTTTCAAACGAATCTTAGACCCGCGATATGCGTGAAATTTTTCAGAAACGTGATAATAAAAGTGGCCTTCGATTACGTAACTTTTTACGTAGACGGACGGACACTGTAAAGACTAATTTTAATATTTTAATGTCTCCTCTATTATGTACAGCGACGTTTAACGTTGCAATTAAAAAAGTCGCGAAATTATTGTTAGGAAGAGCTAGCTCTTGGTATTTCTCATTAAACTTTAATGCGACGGGGGATACGACAGCCCCCCCGTAGTTTGTTCCGATAACATAAAAATGCATGTATTTAAGAGTTAACGAGGGGTGTATAGCTCATAAGAATATGTCACTTCGTGCAGCGCGTAACACACGAAGGAGTTACCTGGCGTATGTAGAGAAGGGGACTCGATCGTTGGAACATGTCGGCGCGGTAAAAAATCGCGGGATTTAATGTGACTATCCACGCGATGCGGGATAGCGGGGCAATGTTAAAGGGTGAGTTTTTTTGTCGCGTAAAATCTCATAATGCAGTTAGCAGCGTGGGTTTACGACGACGTCAGCTTGTGAAAGGCACCCTTCGCGCGAGGGAACTTGCCTCGCTACACGACGTCGTCCCTCCCGAAATCCGTTTTCACAAAGGATCGCTCGCATTTCGCGAAAAGATAAGGATGTTCTTTTATCTGCGCTCCCCCATATCGCTATGCTTGCTCGAGGATTTGAGAAACGACAGCTCAATAGCGCGGAATAAACGAGTTGTATTTTTCGTCATTTCTCCCCAACAAGCTTTATAATCCGGTTCAATAACTTGAGCGTTTGAATTTTAAATGAGGATTGCTCTCTTCAATTTAGTATTCGCGACGAGTATTTATTGCAAATTGTTAAACAATTTTGGAAAATTTAATTAGCTAATTTTTAATTTAGCAAATGACATGTCAACTCTTCTTTCTCGAAATCGTAAAAATTTTATCGCACTTTCAATGTTATACTAGTCAAATCTTATCTTTGCCATTTTCTTGGTTTTTTTAAGAGAAAGAAGAACGATTTTATGAAATAAGGAAAGTTCAACCTGCGTTCAAAACTCTGTATATAACTTTGTAATGCCGTTTTTATTTCAAAAACGTAATAATTAGGAGTGATAATCGACTGTACACAAAATGTAATTATTAAAGCTTTTACCGCGGAAAGGCTTTTTGGATCTATCCGGTATTGCTCCCTTTAGTATTGCTCGCGCGGGATTTTGTGTACTTTACCTCCTTACGCGACAAATAGCACCGTACTTCGCACAAGTGGAAAAGGCTTTTAGTCTCAGACACGTAGCCGAAGAGATCGGAGCGTCGTAAGACAAGAAAACCGCGGAAGATTCGAGAGTCGTCAGACTCGCAGTGATTCTCGCTCAAACGTAAGGGGAGGAGATGGAGAGAAGGTGAAATCCTTTTTACAGCCAGTGCGTGATCGTTCTCTCGAAATGCGAAGAAGACGGTCATGCTTTGCCCTTAACGTCTCTCTTCTGCCGTCATGAAATTTTGATATCGACTCGGAATGGCGATTCATTTGGAATTCTAGACTTATTTCGAAAAAGAAATTTTTCTACAATAAAATCAGCGAATCGCTAAAAAGATACACGCGTAATAATTTCGTGCGTAGACTTAATGAGTGTTATATAATAACAGATCGCATTTTCTAGTTGATTAATGGTGAGTTGATAAATGGTTTCTTATTAAAAGTCAAGTAAACATATAAAATACAAAGTTTTTAATAGGGTGTGCGATGTTTTCGAAATTAATGTGAGTTTAAACAAATAAAAAATGGTGCAATGGCTTATCACAAAGAAGTACATCAAATCTGCTTCGAAATAACGCCGCGATAAGTTAAAAGAGATAATTCGTCGATCAACAACAGAGGTGGCGTTTCCTGTAAATGCGATGCATCACGACGACATTTAGTTCTGTTTCTGGCACGGCTGGTGGCCGTCAGTCTCGAAAACGTGCGGGCGCATTTATCGAGCTTATTTCCCGCTCACGTGTTAAATGGAGGTGCCTTTTGATACCGAAACGGCGCTCGTCTTTACACGACAATGGCGTGCGACCGACATTCTGCGGATTCCACGCGAGCTTCGGTCCTCGCCTTATTCGCGAGAGTCATTCGCCTCGGGCCATAAAAAGGCCATATAACCGCGAAAAGAATATCGCGGGAACAATACATCGCGATACACGACGCGTCCTGTATACGGGGTGCTCGCGAGATACAGCGTATCGGGTTTTGCTCGTGATACAATAATACAATGGAGTGGATAAAGAAGATACGTTGCGCATTAATACGAATGCCTGTACAAGTCGTTCTCAGAGATTACAATAATATTAAAAAAAAAAAAAAATACTGTAGTTGTATCTAACAAGAAGGACGACATAATTAATATATCAATACTTTAAGAAAAAAAAGTAATAAAAAAAGATTTATATTAATTAATTTATAAAATAATTGTAATGGAATTAAATTGTATGTTTTTGTAGCTTTTTCTTTCTTTATTTTGCTTTATTCATATAATTGCTTTTTAGAACGCAGGTGATTAATAATTATTTTATATTTTTGCGTAAGGAAATAATTGCCAATTAGTAGAATTAAATGTCATTAGAATTTCTATTTCGGTGGAGGACACTCTGTGTAGTTGCGTAATAGCAATATGCGTTTTCTTGTCGTTCGACCCCATAAAAGGCACAGGCTTCGAACGATGCGGGTTGTACCACGCGAGGAGAACATTACGGAAACACACATCTGCCGTTCTTTATTTAACTCTCAGCAGCCGCAGAGAAGGAACAAGAGAGAGAGAGAGAGGGGGGGGGGGCAAAAAAACGGAAAAAGAAAAAGAATACCACTATAAAATCGCGAAACGATCGTGTTCGCGAAAGCGCCGTTAAGATCGACCCGTTTTATCGCGTGCGCGTGCATAGGATTTTCGCACATCGCTGCATGACGGGGTAAACATCGGGAATCGTCCAACCCCTCTTACACTCTCTTTCTCTCTCTCTCTCTCGTCCTTATTTATTCGCCACCCTCGTTCACACCTCCATGCTTTTACCCCATCTCTCGCTGTAATCTCCGGAATATTTAGAGATAAAGCCCGTCGTCGATGCGCGCGACGCGAATTGCGCTCATTTTTTGTAATAACGGATGATTATGGAAATTATTGTTATCACTTCGCTTGATCGTTCGCATTAACACGGCCTGAATCCATATTTTAGAGAAAGAGGGAACGGTTATTGATATTTTGTAAAAATTAGGATAAAAAAAGTATTTTGCGGAGAGAAGAACGAGATCCCATTAAATAATAAGGCTTATGAGCAAAAAAAAAGACATTTTTTGACCTCCTTTTGTGTTATTATTTACATAAAATTGTCGCGATAATGAAGAGAAATGTGACATGTCGAAACTTTTTTAAATCAAAGAATTTCTTTAATAATCCTGTTAAATGAAATAACGAAATACTTTTCTTGTTAATAATACAAGATCCTTTGTTGATCTTCATCTTTTAAACGAGAAGGTAAACGTCTTTATCTTCTTATTTATACCACAAACGAAGGAATATTGGCTGGAAAATTTTCATTCACCTGAAAAGTGGCACGACACAAGCGGGCATATAGTGAGAGAATTTATGTTAAACAAAGAAGCGAAGAAGGATAGTAGGGAGTAGAAGATATTAACAATGCGGGAGAGATAGGATGCGAGCGGTCAGAAGGAAGGATTTCGGAGTGGTTTCCTTGGAGAAGCAAAGGGCTGTAGGTGGTCTAAATCCGGCAACCGCCTCCATTAGAGTTTCGGAGACTACCCTTTCGCCTGCTCTTCACCCGCGTGCGATGAGTGGCTCTTCTAATGTGCCGAGTGCTTTAGTCCCTTTTCTACGGGCGATTATAGTTGTTGTTCGAAACGGGTAAATATTATCGCTCGAGATATGGCCTCATTACGCGCGGGCGTTAAACGTAAAATTATGTCGTGGCGCATGATACCATGCGGATTAATATCCGAAGTTAACGATCCCCCAAGTCGGCAATCTTCATAACGCAGTTGCGTCTTAAAGCGAGATGCGGTTTCCCACCTTGCTCGTTTGCGCCGAGATCTGAATTTCGAGGTCTCGCTTAAATATTCACGGACTGTATTACGGACTGTATTACAGCCCCGGTCTTACGCGTTTGTAATACAGAGGTGGGAGAGAGGATCACCGCGACCGCAGTGGAAGCGCTCGAAGAAAAGACCACCGTGGCCGAGGAAGGAAGAGACTGGGGAGATATATTAACTTCCTCGGCGGCCGAGATATATAAGCTTTTATGGCACACGAAGGCGCATTCCGCGGCATATAAGCCATTAATGTCAATGGCGCACGACATTTATATTAATTAACGCCTTATGAAAGCCCGTCTGTCTTGTTCGGTAGTTTCGAAGAGGTGCGCACAAAAAATATGAGAACTGAAAATTAAGACAAATTCAAATTAATGTAAAGCTTCAGCAGAAATTATCACTTTAGTAATTACGCAAAAAATTCGTCTAAAGTATTCTAATCGTAAGTAAAATTTATTTCTTTTACAATACAATTAGAGGACTGGCATATTTTTTCTTTATCCTTGCAATTAAATCTGTAAAGTATGCACACCCAGTGAAATGCATTCTAAATCTCTCTCGTCGCAAAATATGCATCGGCCGATTAAGAAAAAGATAATATTTAAACTATAAATTATTTTTGCAACTTTTGTAATTTGCGAAAAAAAAACTGAGTAATGCACTCTATAAAAGCCGTAATTAGCAACGTCTCGCGAAACGCATCGATGGATTATAATCAAACCTTAATCAGGACGAATCGTCGAACCGGCTGACCAGACTGGTATCGATGCATTAATTCATGGTGCATTAGTATCCTATGCATTCTGTTGGCGAGTTTCTGTTGGCGGAACCCGATACTGGTTTCTGGAGAGAAGGATCTGCCTTTCTCTAACGTTCTCCTCTTACTACATTCATCCCCCTCCCCGCCCGCCGGCTCTTGCTTTGAGAGGACGCAGCGCGAGACAATCTCGGGGTCCTGCGGCAGATTTCACGTAATCGAGCGAGCAGCTGTAATCAGGCGCTGCCGCGCAGCGTTGCGAAGTAATAACCGCCCGAGAGAGAACCGAATATACCGATGAAACGCATTAATCCAGCCAGTATACGGAGCCGGCGAAGCTCCCACTAGGACGCGAGTACTGATATTCGACTCAAAGCGTCTGTGATGATTAAGTGTAGGATAAAGTTGTGATACCGCATCGGTGTAACTTATTCATTCTGTAGTCGCAAGATGAGATGTGACATAAAGGCAAGCAACTTTGGATGGTGTTTGAAATAAGAAAAGTTTGAAAAAGCTCAACGTTAGTTTTTTGCGGATTATGAAAATATGAACTGACTACTTCGCGTTGCTAATTGATTTCATAAATCCGCAAGTGCACGTGTACTGCCTGCTGACGACAGATCTCGTTCCGCGATTTAATGGAATCTCAAAGTTTAAGGGATATTCTCCGGCGCGATCCTCTTTCTCATGCGAGCGTCAAGCATATCTGAGGTAGACAAGCGAATAGTCAGCAGATATATGAGCCCGGGTGTCTTCTTCTTCGGGAAGAAAGAGGAATGGATAGAAGAAGTAGGAGGCGGGCCGGTAGGTGGAGAAATCACGCATTTATTTTCGGGACAGGGAATCTCGCCGCGGCTCTCTGAATGGAACTCGTGAAAGAGAGAGGATTGCTACGACCTGCTGGAAAATATACGTCTTTGCGCGAGGAGGTATAGGCTGAATCCTGCTAAATCTACTGGAATTAAACGCCGTTGGGCACTTAAGGAAAGGGAAACTCGAGGGCCGATTTATTCCGCAGCTTTTCAGACCTGCCTTGCGCAATGACTATTTACTCGCGCGTATCTTCTATTCGATCGCGATTGACATCTTGTGCTTCTTAAAGAATGAAAAACGTTACTGTGCTACGAATTATTGTCGATTTTCTTCTAGAGAATTTTTTTCATTCTAAATGTGAAACAAGCGAAACGTATATATGTATATGTGAAACAATACACGTACCTTTTATAAATGTTTACATATTGGAAAATTGGTATTAAAGGATGACGTAAAAATGAGTAATATAATAACATTGGAAATTAAAAAGTTTGGATCCAGAATCGTTGCGAATGGACAATTGAATTAACATTGGAAATTTATTACGGACATTTTGAAAATGCTATTGCGCCGACTATTAGATTATTCGATTTCAGTTAACGTGATTTTCCAGCTCGTATTTCCATGTCAAAATTTTGACGAAACTGAATTGTTGAAAATTTCCGTTTCGGGTTATTGTATCGCTGCGTATTTGAAAAGTGTTTACGTAAATTATAATAATTAAAGTCCCGATTAAAATAATCGTGACACTTTCTTGCAATTGTGGTATATCGCACCTGTTATAGTTACTTTCACAAATATCGCAGAATTTTATTAGAAAGCAAGAAAGTTATTACTGTTCCGAGAACTGTCATGCGGTAGTTATTTCTGCACATCAGTAACTCAGTTATCATAGCGTACGAATCATAGGAATCGTCGCTCGGCAAACGAGCGCGCCAAAGAGATCCGAAAACGGAAGGTATATAATTGGAAAATAGAGTTGGAGTCGCGTCTCGTCGCATTAGCATAAGACGCCATTATGAAAACCGATTAATTATGCTACACCGTCGTCCCGCTGACGCGACGCGAGGACAAACGAGATATGCATTCGGTGCAGAGTTCTGAGCTTGACGGCTGTTATACAGGTGCCTGTCTTTGTCTCACAGCTTTTGCTCCGATTCTGTGTATTCGCGAGGAAGGAAACTTCCGTGCGTGGACGTCTTCGTGTGTGCGCGCGCCTGTGTGTGTGTGTGTGTACGTGTACGCGTCGGTTTGTTGCCCGAAGGAACCTCATTGTCAGGCAGATTCAGTTTGCGGATTTGCTCTGTCCGTACGAAACGCGGCCGTTTGTATGCACCGCGCGCAGTAGATTTCTCCGATTTGACGAGCCGAACGTCGGCAACTTCATCCTGGCATTGATTTTAACTTTGTTACGGACATAGGGAGTCGTTACGGTTAATGAAAGGTGTTCCTCGACGATTTCCAACATATGTTCCTACAACATTGAGTGACATATAACAGTCACCGAGACTACGATGCTGAAATATCTCATTATTCGAGCGCTAGTTAGGCAAAGGCTATTAGAAGAGTAAATTTGTGAATATAAATTAGATTTTTAGATAGAGAATTAATTCATTAATTCCAATTTAATGCGTAATTTTTATTTTGGAAAATCAAGACAGCTTCTGAAAATCGCATTTTATTATTGCCTGCTTTTTTAATTTTATTATGAAAATTATTATTTTGAAAGGGGAATATAAGTAGAAACCAATATAATTAAATAAATATATTTTTTATAAATTTTGAATGAATTATACAATACAGTTTCTGTTTTATAATGTAATTATTGTCAATGATTAAAGGAAAATTTAATCCGATTTAAAATTGTATACTGTATGCGTATATTTAAATTTGTGTGTGTTTATGCAAATTTTTTTAATGCAACTAAAACGAGAAGTGCCGTAATGCCTCTAACTCTTAATTGATAATCACAGAAATGCAATAATCTCTCTACCTATATCGTTCCTCTAGAAACGATGATGAAACAGTTTCGATATATCGGGAATCGCATGCAATAAGCGGACTTTGAAGCGACTAAATTGTTCTATCTAGAAAACGTTTTTGGGTGGTTAAAGCTTACAATAGGAATATCATACATCGATATTGCCTTTTTTTGTCTATACAGCAGGTGCGTTCATCCTGCATTTATTGCTCAAAAATTGCAGTTGTGTGGTGAACTTTTTACATTCGGGTACATTTCTAAACATTCTAAAAGCCTTCATTTTTCCCATGGATCATAAATTAAAATTATTTTTGACGTATAAAAATTTATCTAAATTATACTCAAAAGAGAATTTTTTTGTGCAATAATACATGCACGTTTAATACATTTTTTATTTGCTTTTAATGAAAATGAAAGATACAAATGTATTAAAATATTGCACATAAAAATGATGGAAATATAAACTGTATCAGAAACATATTAACGTTATTGTACGCGTACGTATGTGATAAATATTTGACGTTTTTTAGTTTGAGAATTTTTTAATTTTTTTTTTAACAGTGCTTGAGAATGTTTGCGCAAAAAATTTGCAAAGTTATCAATGACATCGTGTCTTATCTATTATCAGACTTGTTTCTATAAGAAGTGCCTGTATCGACAAGAATTTTGCCGCTAGTATATCGAAATGCGGGTCAACGCCGCGCCGGGAGGGATGTTGAAACGCTCCTCTTGCGGTGCCGTATTCCGAGCGTCTCCGGTATGATGTTTCCGGCCTTTGAGATGCAGATAAGGACGCCAAAAGCAGGAAGTTCTGTTATTTATTTATTTTACATCAAGTAGTTCTTTATTGGAAACTTGAGTCAAAATTTAAGTCATGTAGGATAAGCGATACATGCTATTGATAGAAAAATAAGAGACAAGTGAACAAAGTAAAAAGACACAGCAAAATCATTACTGATTGTCACATTGCGTATAAAAGATTGTGCAATTTTTAATACATTTAATTGTTTGATATTCCAACAAAGAGAGAAATTTTCTTGGCTCAATATTTATAGTATTTATAATATTTATAGTAAGAAATATTTTTTTCAATTATTGCATGTGCCAAAAAGATACATTTCATCAGAATAAAATATTTTGATGAGAAAATATCGCGATCTCGGGATTATGAATTTATGTAAAAGAGAATTAGGTCTGTCGAGAAAAAGTTATATAACAAGGAACATGCGCTTATTAGATTCGGCAATATAGCAGATGAAATTTTTGTCCGTTCTTTAATGTAATTTTTGGTGATGCGTTCAGTGACCGCTGCGAGCAGTCGACTGCGAGGGTTAAAGAGCCGTGCCACCGACCGTAAAATAAATATTTGCGGTGAAACGCGAGGCGCCGGAGGCGCAAACTTCACCGTAAAAATACGCGACTAGCGGACCCCGGCCTCTTTCGCGTGGCAACGTATAACCTACCTACCGGTATTTTCGCACCGCTCGTCCCAAAAATATCGGCCGTCACTATCGTCGCCCCGTGTCTGACATCAATTTTGCTCTTTTATCGTTTTCTTCGTGATCTTTATCACGCCTTTTTCCCACCCTTGTATTTCTTTGAAATTGTCATAAAAAATTTGTTTGCATAGAAAAAAAGTATACGTAGCCGTTTTCCCTCTTTCCTTAGAGCAGATATATTAATTTATGTTTAAAGGTAGATGCAGTGGACGAGAAAAAATGTAAAGCAATTTTTTCCTAACAAAAATATAATAAAAAATTTTTAAGTTTATAGATCAATCATAATCGTTCATTGGAAGAATCTAAAAAATTAATCTAAAATTAAATAAAAATTATGGTATTGTTTTATGTTTGATCTTACTGTTTTATTTATTAGAAAATAAATTAAAAATTTTTTAATTATACAAATGAATGGAATAATAAGTTGTGCCACAGAGAAGATTTCTCGATAAGGAAATAAAAGTAAAGCGCGCTTCATCCGATTGTTATGGCTGCTATCAAAACGCACTCTAATTGTTCCGCACTTCGCGTAAGTAATTACGTCTCAGTAATTACTTTACTCTTAATTTCATGGATCAAGTCTTCAGTCAATGAAGCTCCAAGTTGTCTCGCGACGTGAAAACGTTCGAGAAGGAATCAGTTTCATAAATTAGACATTAAACTAAAGGGACAGACTCGCAGACTGTAATTTCCTGGGGGTGAAGTATCTTGTGGGAAGTTTAATTAAATTCGCAGCCGTGCTGTGCCGCGATCATTTTGTTTAAAAGAACAACATTACTCTTCCGTCGACTCTTCGTGGAATAATGGTAAATGTCGGTTACGATTACGGTAACGTGATTTCCGCAGAATAAAATTAATATTTTATCGAAGAGTTTCTTGAACACTTTAATGGATTCAAAGTGATCGAACTATTTATATATATTTGTTTGTCTCTATTCTTCGGAGAAAGACTTTGGAAGGCCTCAAATTATTTTATTATTCTGAAAATAATATTCTGTTTTGATTTAAATGAGTAAGTTTTTGCATACCTATTTAAAACATATTTCTTACTGTAAATGTGATCTTTTTTACGAATATAAATATTATTTTAAATATGAAATATAAATTACATAAAATATTTCTTTTTTACTTCATTAAAGCATCAAACAATTTAATACGTCACATTTATAAGAGCTATTTGAATAAAGTTATTAATTCACTTTAAATTCAGCAAACCGAAGAAAATAAAATGATTGAAAAATGTAAATTATAAAAAATATAGGAAAAATATCAGAGGTATAATAAAATAATTGTTAATTCACGTTTTTGAGCATTACACATTTATAAAACAGAAAGTAATTTTTAAAATAAATAGGAAGAAGTCTCTCGTATGATATTCGTACGCTATTTTATCCGGTTGGGAAATTCAGATCTCTAACGAAGTTCTATCGGATAAGAAAAAAGTGGCGGGTAGTGGCGATGTCAATTTCCCGTGGAAAATGGATGTCGGTCCGTTCGTACGGCACGCAGCCGCAAGTTTATGTCTCATGCCATAAATCTTCCGCGACCGAGGGGAGGCGAAAGGCGCGTTGGTCATTACTTAAGGTTAGTGTGGTTTTAATGGCGAACCATCAGAACGTGCACGTTTCGGTAAGGTATGTACACACGTCGCGTGTAGTGACTCTATCTATCTAATTAGCGTTTTCGGATTTGTGCCAAAATTATTCACGGGTACTTTTCGCAAATGAAAGTGCAAAGTGAAAATATTTGATTGAACTTAATTACATTCTTTGCCAGCAAAGTTTTATTTCGTAGAAGAATAATTTGGGAGGATTGGGGAGGATAATACGTACACATCGAGCTGTTTTTATCGTAAAATAAAATGTTAGACTTATTTTAAGATGCATTACGAATAATAGTGCATTAAAAATTTTTTTACCTAATTTGTCATGTGATGGAGATTATTACCTACATTTGAGAATAAAATATCTGCTATGGTTAATTGCTATTATCGAATTTTGCTTCCCGCGAATAATGCCATCTCCTTTCGAATATCGAGCCATTCCATTTGCATTTCCCAGCAGCGCTGCACCGTTTTCGGTAAACGTTTTTTTGTTACTGTCAGTCATTCCCTGAACTCATTACGCGGCTGAAATTATTCTATTTAAATCATATTGATAGCTGTAATTACGAAATGGACAGATCATATAATTGATAATGGATTAATTATTGATGATACCACTGGATGATTGGATAATACGACGTAAAAGTTTGCAAGTCATTTGGCTACTTCGCGTCAGCGTGCGAAAATTCGGACGCCTCTCGAGGCAACATTAATTCAAGAGTAACGGCCTTCTAAAGGGTTTGAGTGCTTTATAACTGGATAAAATATGTGGTTCTCCAGCGAGTGACCATATCTCGGTCGTATAATGACAGTTGAAAATGGTAGTGACCGTTTTGCCGCGCGCTCTCCAAGCAATTCGATAAGCTTCAGGAAGCGATAAGTGCTTCGTAATGCCATTAAATTTTGTGGCTGCCTGCTGGCTGGTCGACATTTCACGACGGTACCGAAAGGGTAGCGATCTATATACATATATTGGATGATATACATATAGGTGTATAGGTGTAAATGTTAAAATAATCAATAGTGATGTAAGCTTTGTTTAATTGGAGATTTTATTATCTGGAAAAAAGTAGATGAATGAATGAAGATAAAGTGTGACATTTGAATGAGAATATGTGACATTATCAAATTTAATGAAATCATGCAATCTCTTCCAAGTGAATGTATAATACAAGTCATCAGTTACTCCCGTTTACGGAATCTATAATTTATCACTGATAAACAACGCCACTTGTAATTACGGAGTGTCGCAAAACGAAGTTAAGCGCCATAATTGATTTATGGAAAGCGCCGCGAAACTTTTCTCTCGAATATTTAACGATAACGCCAAAATGGCGTGAGCGTAAATTGATGACTATAAGCTGTTGCAGAGAAGTCGGAACTTTCCGAATTTTCCATCTCTCGTCGGTTTCAGCCTTACTTTCCAATATGCGTTCGTCAGAAAGTTACCTGTCAAGAAAATTAATTATCGTTGACTAAGTAATTTCACAGTAAACTTATTTACAATACCTTTTCTCTCTTTCGAATGTTCGTCTTCCGTTAAGAATGCGTCATGGCCAATTAACTAAAACTTGTCGTGGATACTTCGCCGTTCGTAATGTCAGATATCCCTTTGATGTCTTGTCTTTGCCTGAAGCTGTGGCA
The DNA here is from genome assembly GCF_016802725.1 of Solenopsis invicta. NCBI lineage: Eukaryota > Metazoa > Arthropoda > Insecta > Hymenoptera > Formicidae > Solenopsis > Solenopsis invicta. The sequence goes on from NC_052675.1 coordinate 18,325,916, forward strand.
CAAAGGACATATCAAGTTTCGAATATTTGCCCCTTTGTCCGGTCCGGGTAGTTTCCCTCTTATATCAAATTCCCTTTGGCTGGTTTCATATTTCAGCAAAAAGGAAAATTTTCCGTAAGAAATAATTTTTCCTTTGTACGCGACTTTCAAGAGTTCATAACACAGATTGTTAGAAGTAATATAAAAAGGAAATGTTATATGCCGAATGCATTCTTATGACGAGTTCGATGTGCATCAATTATTTATTTATTTATTTTTTTCTATGAAATTTTTTGAATGAAATTTCTACACCTGGCGAATCTGTATTCTTTCTTTTTGATAAAAGGGAATTTTACATTTCTGTAAAAGAATGTTTCCATTTCGAAAATATTTTAGATTATGTTTAAAATCGTATTTTTAATACGAAAGTTCAACTGAAATAAATCTTTAGACGCTTCAGTAATACGATTTAACGAATAAATTTAAAAATTAATTTGAAAGTTATTTGTTATATTAATCTTAAAATTAAAAATTTTTCACAGTTGAATTGAATTTAGAATTGAATTAATTTTATGAGTATTATTTCTACTTTAGATTCTGAAATCATTTTGAAAAAGAAAAAACGATGTGTACAATTCATATGAAACATAGTTTGATTCAAAGTTAAAAAAAACATATTTTCAAAGTGTTATAATATTAAAATTAAATATATTACAAATATTGCTCTCTATTACATTTTTATGAATAATTATACTGAACGATAATGTCCTTATATAGCATATTGATTAAAAATGTAGTCATGCGTGCTCATTTGAATTAAATTCTTTTTAAACTCGATATGAATATATATGAGTTTGTCAATGATATTAAATTTAATGTTTACTTGTACAATGAACATTATCTTTGTTTTAATTGAGACATTTTTTGGTAATTAATAATATTATTTATTATATTTATTTTTTTAGCCTTCACGTCTTAGAAGCAATAAAACGTATGAATTGTGACAAAAATGTAAAATTATACAACTACTACTGCTAATCATATTTATAAGTGACAAATTATATTTTATTTTAGGTAACGTACTTAAAAAACTTAAATTGGATATACATAACATGATGATGTAGAAATCAATTTTTAGAGATTTTTAATAAATATTATTTTTATTGCACATATCAGAAGCATAAACAGAAAGAAATAAAAATTATTTTACTGTCATATAGTATATTTCAAATAATTTATTTAAATGTACAAAGAAAGTACGCTAATGATTATTGATTGTATTTATAATGGATTAATTTTTCTCTTAGCTTTTTATAATTCTTGTATATCCATACCTATTTATTGATAATTTGGTTTTATATTACATGAAATAAAAGGATGTGTGTATGTGTGTGTATGTGTGATTTAATGAATGAGTCGTTTTGCGTGTGATATTTTAGGATTTTGCAAAAGTCATATGGTATTTTAATACAATTTATATGAATAATCGTTTCTGTTTACTTCTTCAATTGAGTACAGATTTAATAGATTTTTAATCAAATTTTCGTTCGTATCTTGGATATGTGGAACTTCGTTCTAAATAGGACAGCTAATATATTTAAACGTCACTGGACATTCCACTTAATGAAATATGGGTCTTACTATCAGTGTTTTGTGATACCGCGATCCTGTAGGAGGTATTAGAATTTTGGAAACTTCTTGAGCGGGGAAACTTCTTCTTTGCGATGGAATTTCATCAAGCAACCGTTTAATTAACACCCTTTTTTGAGAGGATGCACTCCCCGTGGCGCTACGTCGATGACATCGCGGTATCTCGGGCCTCTTTATTGCGAGCACGGGAAACGAAATTCCAGGAGAAATCGGATAGTAATTAGTCCTCCCGCCTTCCCTTCAATCCCCCGCTGGATCGTCAATTAAGGCCAATGGCGCGGCTCCTCTCGATTATGAGGGTAGCGCGTTCGAGAGGCGCTATAATACCCGACTTCCCGCCGGTAGAAAGCTAAGGGAACCCTCTAATCGAAGGGGGTATTAACGCACCGACCGCAGATTATGCGCTAAAATATATTAGGTTAACAGGAAAATAGTGAAAACTTTTAAAAGGCCAACTTTTCCCAAACAACTTGAGAACTTGGAAGAAGACATCTAAATGACTTTTGGAATGTTAGAATGCTCTTTTGGAAATTTTTGCATTAGTTTAATTGATATTAAATACGTTGTAACAAACAAACCATTATTTTTGATACTATTGTTATTATTTTATTTATTAAATTTTTATCATGGATTAGATCGTCAGAAAAAACTCGCAAATATTTGCGATAACAAACGAGAGTAAATAACCGTATTCTCGAAATTCTTCACTCGTTATTTTATTTTTTTTTTTTCACCATTATATATTTTTGTAACGGCTTGTTAATGTCTCGTTACACATCGATTTGAAATAATATGCGATTTATTGGTCGCCTTTTATTAAAAATTCTCTGATGAGAATTGACATAATTTGTGTATGCTTATAAATCTCATGTCGAATATATCGACTTATTTATTGATTCCTACTGAAGTTATTCTTGTACGTTTTATATGAAAAACCGAATCGCGAAAAAAGTTGACTATCTTTATTTCTGGAACTTCGTTTACGTTCAGACGAAGATAATGACGTTAAATACTTTCATCGACATGCTTCTACTCTTACTCGTTTTTAATCAATAGTCGTTTGATCTTCCGATAGCATTAAATTATCGTATATCGGATTTTTCCAGGCAGTGTCATACTATTATTGCCTTCTCAACTTTTTCCCGCGGCCAGACTTGAAAATGAATAAGTAAACTGTTCTATTTTACTCATTTTGAAATTTTCGAGATATAAACTCCATTAATTTTCTTTTTGTCATAAATGAAAATTGTTATAAAAAAAAAAAAATGGTTTTATAAGTTATAGCATCTCTTTTAAAACAGCACTTAAAAAGAGAAGTTGAAGCTTATTTATTTTAAAGACTTGTCTGTTATTTCAAGAATCAGTTTTTAAATTACTCGTTAAAACGATGAATATTTTATTTCTTAAAGCGAAATACTTGAAAGGTAAGGCTAGCTTGAAGAAAAAACGGCGGAAAGGTATCGCAAAAATTTGAAGATCACCGAAGTGTAGGAGGCATTTATGTTCTCATTTTGCGAAATTCCAAAATTCCTTCTAAAATGTTTGCCGGGCCGACCGTCCGGAATTCGAGGCGCGCTCGCGCTGCTGTCTGGAAAAACAAGAATCGCGAGCGGAGCAACGCGTAACGAGGAAATAACGGTACCACGAGCGCGTTGCATCCGCGGCTAGCTGGTTTATACGTACACACGTTGGCGAGATAGTGCGGCAACGGGGTTGCGCCCTGAATTATCCGTGTTGTCCTACCGTTGAATATGCATACGAGCGCAGCCGCGGTCAGTCCGCGAGAAGACGCAACTTTGTTCTATGCAACCGTATTAATTTTTTCATAATGCTGTATTGATTCGCGAAAACATCAATGAAAAGAACGTCAAGATAGATTCGTGATAGAAGAATATTGATCTCTTTCTTCTGATTTTTATAGAATTTAACGAGACTAGAAGTTTATTTTTATCAGATATTTGTTACAATAATATATGGTTGTACATCAATATTTTATTGAGAACCAATATTTTTATTTTAATGAATACATGTAAAATAATGCCAATAAAGAGCGAACACTGGATGTTTACGTGTAACAATATATATATATATATATATTCTTTGTACAAGAGTTACATATAATGGCCGATATTCATTCGATTCTTATTTTAAACAATGTCTTAAGATACTAATATAGTTTTCTGATTGGTTGATGACATCTTAAGATGGTACTTAAGATGGTCTTGAATACAAGAATCGATTATGAATACTGACCAAAAACGGTCTTAAGCTTCTGGATTATGTTGAGTATAAATGACTTTGGTATCGATCTATTTTTTAGTTACTACTCTTAAAGACAGGAAGAATGAGAGCATTCTTATTTCCATAGATAACTTCTATATTAATTATTTTATAATTATTTTTTAATTGATAGTAATATATTTGTAAAAAATAACGCGAGATTTGATGTGGTGAATTTTCTTTTTGGTTTTATGTAGAAGACGCTTTTATTTTGGCGAAAATGCACGAAATAGTGATAATTGCATCCGGTGCACGCATTGCATAAAGTTTGCAAGACTTTTACAAGGATACCCAGTAAACCTTTTATAGGGACCATCCGTTCTGTGAATACCTGACAGCTTAGATGTCTTCTTGCAAAGCCTCACGTTTACGACGAAATTTTTCTACATCTTGACAAACAATTTTTCTACATCTTGTCGCAAGAATGTTTTCATTGCGACCGAACATTATTTTCTGTCGTGCTTTCGTGCTCAAGAATATTTTTAAAATTGATACATTTTCTAGTAAAATGTTTAGTTGATTAATATCAATCTTTCTGTAAATAAATTCTACTCTTTTGTACATTTTTATTTGTACAATTTTTTTTGCGGATTACGATAAACGTTAGTGAATATTATAATTCGTATTTTGTTTGGTTCGTACATTTACATCATATGATTAAAAATATCCCTGAAATTAATATTTTATTTTTTTTTATAGAATTGGTGCCGGAAAATCGCGAATTTCTCACAGTTTTAAGCGCTTTGCATTGTTTTACATAACCGAATAATTTAATGTCACAGAATTCCTATATTTAATTAACACTGTTTTAACCAATTGTTTTCATATTTTATTGAAAATGCAATGAAAATATTAAACAAACTTTTGCGTTTGTTAAAATTACTGTGGCATTGGAATCGTTAGTGGAAAAATGATCTCTCTTTTAATATTAAATCGTTATCTCGTAAAGATATTTTTACAATTAGAAAGTCGTGGCGTTACTATTATCTACTTCGCTCCTCGAAATGCGTTTAGCCAAAAACTTCCTTATTCACTTGTGCGATCATTCTCTTTGAACAATTTGCCCATAAATTAATTGAGAGATGCAGCATGTAAACTTGACTGAAGACAGTAGGAATTGTTACCGTCCTAACTTCTAAGCATACTCGAGACATTAGAACACCGTCTTCTAACCCCCTTAGTTCCTTTCTATGTGAGTGGATATGAAAGGCGTGGTTGAGTGGGTCACTTCGTACACGCGCGTACATATAGCTTCGCGACTAAACGCGCAAGGCCGAAACCACTGAACAACGGGGTGGCCGCCGCAACAACCCTAACCCTCTCGCTCCCCTTCCGCCGATCTCTCGCTTCGTCCCCAACCTCACACCCCCCGTACGCGGAATACGAATTTCCTGATCTGCATAATGCCCGGCGCGGTCCGCTTTTACCGTGTCAATAACAAACTTTGCACTCGTGCAACTGCCGGCATATAAGCCCGCCTTCGCTCGTGCCTCTCTTCCGGGGGTGAGTCGGCGAATCCCGCGACAGGAAACACTGGCCACTTAATCCTGGAGTAACGACCCGCGAGGGATATTAAGGCGCAGGAAGTGGGTCGCTAGTGAATGAAGACGCGAACCGCCGGACTTCTCGTCGTTAAGGTGCATTTGCACCTTCCGATCTATTCGGACGAATCGTCCGACTCGAGGGAAAAGTAAATTACGATATATATTCCCCACGAAAAACTCTAATCAATTCTTGTCGTTACCCTTTAATAGCTTTTTCTTGAAAGATAGGTGATAAAAAGTAATAGTTCTTTCAGAAAATGTTTGGAAAATAAGAAAATACATGTATGATCTTTATACGTATATATTATGTATGTATATATATGTATATATATATATATATATATATGATTATATATGTAAATTATAGTATCTTGAAGTTTTTTACAAAAGTTGCTGAATTTCTAATATTATAAGAGCATTTGAGATGTATCGATTTAATGTGGCTATTAAATAACCACTCGACTCGAAGGAAACGCTGATAAAGAAAAACTATATTTGTATCGTATTACGATAAAATAATAAAAATAAAGCAATCATCGTAATGCAAGGTAAAGCGCGCGCGAAGTAGAGTAACACATTCTATGTTTCAAGGAATACATTTTTATTATAGCGGTGCCAGGCCGTTGCATAAGTAATATTTTCCTGGGGACTTGTAAGGAGAGATATATCAGCTTATGTCAAATAGCCGCAGCATTAAAGGGAATAGGGTGGAAGCGTAAAGAGGATTACACGTATTGTGCATGGTGTCAGAGATAAATGACAACGAATGCTCGGCGCGTGTCGGGAATTATACTGGCGAGTCTGCGTCTGGCATCCATATAGATGGGCTACGTGGAAATTTGAAAAAAAAGGATATAAAATAAAAATATAACATCGGCACGTTGCAACTAGCTCACGCTGTATGTTTCGAAATATATGCGCGATAACGTTTCGGACGCTAATAACGAAAAATACGACGATATTGCGCTCGCAGGTGATGCTGACATTTATACCATTATTCGTAGCATCATTATTATTCGTTAAATGAAACGTATTGATAAGCGCAAGGGCGGTAAAGGTGATAAATTTTGTTTTTTTTCAAAAGCGATAGATGCCAAACGGGAAATCCAACATACCGAATAAATGATAAAATGTGAAATATCACAAGAGTTAACGGCGTGTAAACGTATTTGATAATTTCTGACATGTAGAAATATGAAAGATAATTCGAACGAAAATAGTCTCAAATGGAAAAATACTGTTATACATATACAAATGTATGATAATTTAAATGTGTGTGTGTGTTTTTGGAAAATTTTATTTGCGCAAATAAAAATGTTCCGAGGTATTGAAGTAGATGTTATATTTAAATGTCCTTAATAAAACAAAATTGAAAGTATTTAATTTTTGACCAGTTTTTTTTAGTATATACGTAGTTTATATACTAGCCAAATAGTGATAGTTTTTTTTAAAGATGTGTTATGCTTTTGGCTAAAAGTTCCACGTTACCCTTTTTATAACAGTTCAACGCGAAAGGTTCTCAAAAACGATCCAGAACTGCGTGTGCGACAGAAGGATTAGAATTGTTCTTTTGCACGTCTCTCGAATTATCACAAATTCGGATGTTTCGCACGCTGTATATAAATTTGTTGCGGCCAAATGCAAACTGCAAGGGAGTTTCTCACCCTATTATCATCCATAGTTGACGCTCGGGCGAGAGAACACCAGCTTTAATCTTAAAATAACATCCAGAAAGTGTAGGAAGAGGGAGGAGGGAGTAAGAGGGAGGGAGGGAGGGAGGGAGGGAGGGAGAGAAAGGTAAAGAGAGAAGTGGACTCAGAAAAGCATGATATTCACGGATTTCGAATCTCGTGCAGTATCCGCCCAACATAGATGATCCTTCGTTAACGGGTTAGTGCCAGGATTCGTTGGAGCGATTATGGCTGCGTAACGCTCGGAGAAAGGACATTCTTAACTCGGTTAGCGAGAGCCGATAACTTGCTTATCTCACGAGAGTCTCATCCACGAAGTTTTCATCGGGAGCTTCGGAATTGATCGTGAAAAGTTGCGTGTTCAAACAGTGGTCTTGTTTTCGGACAGTTGAGATTAAATTAGAAAGAGGAGAAATAAAAATAACATTCGTTTAGAACTTCGTTTTTCTCATGAAATCAAAGGATTTCAGATTGGAGCAGATTGCGTTCACAGTTTGTAAAATTGTGCCTAGTGAATTTTCGAGCTTATTTTTTCGAGAAACAAAATAGTAAAATTTTATAGTCATCTATATTTTAATATAATTACAGTCACTGTATATTAATAAACAATTACACATTGAAAATTTTATATACATATATGTACACACTTATATTTTTGATTAACATTTGTTTGTCAAAGTGAAATATCTATAAGAAACTTTGTTGTTTCATTTCTATAAGATATAGGCTATTTCTTAAGCTCTCTGTTAAAAGCAATTTCCACTCTTGTGAATTCAAGAGGAATCTCCAGGAATAGAGGAAACTGGAACACAGAATGAGTTAATTAAAATTTCCCGCGTAATTCCGATGATAAATTCGCCTTCCTTCGGGCGCGCGTCCGAACGATGGCCTAGATATAAATTTCGATTTGAGGAACATCGTGGCTTTAATAACGGACGATTCGTGCGCCGGCAACTTTCTTAATTACTCTCGACCGGGCCACTCCGCCTGGGCCGATCTTTCTGCCTGCTTTCTTTCTCGCCCTATCCTTCTTTCTACTTCTTAACCCTTTTGAATCGAAACGAGGACACCAGAAGATGTTTTATTTTCCGACGAAATCTTTTTAGCATAAATTTTTATGCTAACTTTTTTACTTCCTCACGTTGACTCAACGTGTACTTTAGATATCAAAATCGATCAAGCGCAGAATTTAACTGTCTGGCGTAGCATTTTAACATTCACGACACTTTTTGGACTGGTATATAGGCGTCAGAAATATTGATCCAAGGAAAGCAGCATTTTGCTTAAAATATTCTTTTGCTTAAAAATATTCCGTTAAAAATTTCATATTTTATTTTAATTTCACATTGAAGAATGACTTTCGAGAGACGCAGTAATATCAAAATATTCTTCAATTACATTTTTATTTTTTAAATGCATTTATGTATCGTGCTTGTCATCGTTTGTGATAAATCTATATAAATTTTACGACATGATAGTGTGTAAAAGTGCTTAGAGAAATTCTCAAAAGAAATCAGAAATAGTTTGTTTGCAAGAAGAAAGAACAGGGGCCTGTTCTTCTTCGGGAGACGAAGACGAACGGCGGTAGTATTTATTTATTTACTCGAGCTCCGGGAACTCCACCTGGACCGTGCGACGTAGAAACGGAAAATGGCGAATCCTGAAACTTTTACTCGTTGTGCGGCCGTCTACTTCCGCTTGCACGTGCTACGTGTGTATGTGTGTGTGTGTGTGTGTGTGTGTGTGTGTGTGTATGTGTGTACACGCTTGTCCAAGAAGCAAGTAGTTACGCTCAGTCACTCGCAGACAAAGTAGTATAAACCGATCCGCTGGACCATCCCGAACTTACTACTCTTAAAGTACTGTGATAGATTGTTGGAATGGAGAACAAATTTTCTCTCTCCTCGATAATTCATTATCTTGATTATACAGAGTGTATCCGAAGCGTCTACACGAAAATTAATGAGCATGAGTATTAGAAGCTGTAACGGTCGCATCGATCATGCCGAGTGTTTGTTCAACAGCGAAATCTGAAATCTTCTATCTGTAGACCTCAAACAGGCTGAGTTTGAGATAACGGATGATATAATTCAAACGCAGAATGAGATTACATTCGTATAAGGTTGATTTTAAAAGAATCGATGATATTACCAGCAAGATTTATAATTCTCGAAAAACATTCTGTATGAGTGTAATAGATACGCTCCTGACCATTTATTAAAATCAAAGCTTTGATAGTTGTAATGAAGTATTCGTTACTACTATCATTGTCTGGTTACTATACTTATAACGAAGGTTCTCTCATTGTGTTGCGTTTTTACTTCCTTTCTCCATTCTGACCGTAAGTAAAATGTAAACGCTCTCGTTATGCTCTGGTAATCGCAAATGGCCGTTAGCTGCGCTCTGACAAAAAGTCTGCGTTTTATTTTCTTATTACCGTATCGCATTTGGCTTGTAGAACAGTTCTCAGACTCTGTGGATTTGAATTGGCCGCGAATTAAATAATGATAAAATCTCGACAACGCCAAATTACTAATTAAAATAAAATGTGTAAAATATGAGAATGCGCGGTAATAAATAACGGCGTATTTCGTACAAAAATCTAAAAATAAAAATTTAAAAATGTAAGCCTTTGATAAGAAAAATCTTTATTTCACAAAATATTTTATTGTTTGAAAAAAATACAAAGTGCTATTAATGCTCATCTCGTGAGTAGTCCTTTAGATGTTAAGTACGCGTCTTTTATTTTTTTTTTTTTTGTTATCGATCGACAAACATAATATTTTTTTAATATAAACATTTTTTGCCTGCACGATAATATTTGAAAATATTTTAACAATATTATTAATGCATCGTGAAAAGTAGTATTTTTCGGAAACAGAGGTTCGATGCTTGCGTCACGAACGTACCATATGACGGATGAATTAATGCAACGTATCACCATGAATTATGCACTCGGTGTGTAACAGCATGTAGTGCGCGTGAGTATTCTCTCCTTGTGCAACATAACAACATACATGATGTCAGTAGCGAGAGAACACAATACGTTGTGCTGTTTTCCCAGAGCCAATTCAAGCATTTTCCTCTCTAAAACACACATGCAACGCTATTCTGCAAAACGTCTTTCTCTCTTTACTTGTGTTGAATGTTAGAACGCTTGAAATGAAGATGACTATCTATTAAATTGTGTACGCGACAAATCGCTGACGTTATACCTGTCTTAATTTTATTTACGTCAGACGTGTTTCGTAATTATCCTATAACTCGGCCGATTAATTTTATCTGGACCTTCAAACAATCCGTACGTCCTTTTTTTTTACGGCTATTGAGAAAATTAATTTAAAGCACCTTTTAACTTGCCGGAAACTACGCTTGAGATTTTAACATCAGGTTTTTAGCTTCGGGAGCTATCCTTTAACAACTTCAAAGTTTTTTCTTTGCGAATATTAAAAGCGAAGTATAAAAGGAGTAAATAGAAGTCAGTTAATAATTTTTTAAATAATGCATCTTTTTAAAGCTGACGCATATGCTGCTTTCCAAAGTACGATAAAATAAATAAAGGTAGTAAGGTAAAAGGAAATGAAGCGTACCACCGTTTTTCACCAGTCTATAGTATCGCTATTTACTTTCGGAAACGAATAATCTCCTTCGCGTTTTCCAGATTTGTCCATTCGTGTCTTTATCAGCGATTCGTATAACTCGGTGTATATTCGACACATATCTCGAAGCAAACTGTCTAGCAGCTGCGTAGCTTCGCGAAACTTGGGCAAGCCCAATAGACTCCCGGATTCATATTTACGCTGCGGAGAGACGTTTAACGGAGTCCGGGCCCTGACGTATACGCTGCCTTTGAAGCTTCCTGTAGGCGGTGGTCCCGCCGTGCAATGGCATCGGGAAACGAGATCTCGGAGCAAATAGCGTGTTCGTGCAAACACAGCCGGCATCTATCGGGCTTGCCCATGTCCGCTCTGATGCACCACCGGCGGCTCCGTATCGAAGACTGACTCGGATACATGTCCTGGGTACTCCTTTCGCACGCGTGTATCGTCGACCGCGCGTGGATACGCGCCTCGAGGAGTATCGCCTGGTGGATGGTAAACAATTTGCGATTCCGTGTGCTTAGCTTTCGATCGTGCTTTTCGATACGCCGAACGGATAAATAACGATCAAAAATAAGGGTTTAAAGAGGAAGAAAATAAAAATTGTCGTAAACAAGATAAACGTAAATTTAAAAGGAGAATTATTTCCTTTTAAATCCTTTTACAGTTATAAATTTCTCTCTTAATAGTCTCAATTATTATTCAAAAAAAATTTTATAACGATACGTTTTTTCTATTTCTTTTTATTTTTATAACTGGAATATCTTCTATTAATTTCACCGTTAAGTGATCGCATTTTTTAATTGCGTTGATTATAACTTTATTATCTACTAGCAAAGTGCATGATAATCCAAAAGGGCTAGAAGTTTAAAGATTATAGCTGTGCGAAGCCATGCAAAAACTTTTAGTTACAGAGTGTAACGAATCGTTAATTGCGCGGCGTCATTTCGCGGATGCATCTGCATGGCTTCGTCTCTGTCGGCTGGAGTTCAAGCTGGCGCATTTCCTGAGGGATGTGCAGCCAGTCGGTGGTGTAGAAATCCCGCTGCGAGATCCTCGCCTCCGTGCACGGAGGATCGATTGACGGCAATCGATGTACGTGCATCTGACATATGCAGCCGAGCGCGACTGCAATCGTTCTCTCTCGCTCGCTCTCTCTCCCGCCCTCCTTCTCTTTTGCCTGCCATCCCATTTTCGTTTCCCTGCATCCTACGACTTCTTTTTGCCCAGCGGCATCAATCAGTGCTCGATATTCGTTCGTACGCGATGTATAAACTATTTCTTTAGTCAATAATGTTGAATCTTTATTAATATCGTGAATAAATCCTAAATACCTGAATTAATGAACACCCAAGTTAATTGACATTAACAATTCAAAGGATATTTTAATTGATTAAAATTTGTGATTGAAAATATTGATTGATTTGATTAAAAATTTACAACTAGGTAATTCACAAATTAAACTATTATTATTTAGTATTATTTTGTTATATTTTGTTATATTTTTCTGTAATGCATTCTTACAAAAGTTTGATTCTCTCTTTCTCTTTTCCTCCTAATTTTATTTTGATCAATGTTACGTAATTGATGTGAGATAGACAAGATTAGAATAAGATTGATGAATGTCGAGAACGCAAGAGTTTCTGATCATATGACCGTAAAAGTTTTACCATGACTATTCAATTAATTACCGATTTGCTAGTAAGAAACTCGTTATAGTTTACCGTGAATAAAATGGATGAGGATCGCAAGATTTTTCGCTATTCGCAAGAATATAGGACCCTCGTATACAGAACGCGACTGAAGGCGAGGGCGGAAGTTAAACAGTAGATTGTAGAAAAAGAAACGACGATAAAGAAAGGTGCAAGAGAACGAAACGTGGTTGGTAATCGATATCAAGTGGAGAAGCTTTTCACGAAGGAGCGGTCTTCTTCGAAAGCAAAGAAATAAAAAAAAAAGGCAGATCGTTCCCCAAGTTGCTTCCGAAACGACGAGAATTCGAGGCGAAAACGAGGAAAAGATGTCGATTGTAATGGCATTTTGATTAAATCCCGTTTGCGCTGGATAAACGCGCACGCATGGAAGAAACGTGCAATATGAAGATATATTTTTATTTTGCGGCAAGAGAAAGAACTGATTAATATACTCGGTCGATCATCATAAAACTGCGAAATGATATATAAAAACTTTCGCGGTATTATTCATTATCCACCAAATACATTAATAAATCCTCCTGAGATATATCCCGGCGGCGAAAGTATAAAAACCCTTCTGTTATTATTTCACCGTATCCGCTCGCGCAAATGTATGCGTGCTCTAATGGATTTTCCATTAATATTATGTAAAAAAGTGTATCGAAAGTTCCCCTTTTTTTTCCGATCTCGAAACATAAAGGTGATACGCCGCGAAGTATTTTACCAATACATTCGCGAGATGCCGCAGCCTATTGAATATTAATGGAATCGTTTGCCTTCGATTAGCGGAACACCGACGGACGACAATACAACTCCCTCGCGCTCCGTTTTCACTTCTTGCGCGTCCTTCGCACGTTTCGCCGCGCGCTTTGCACTTTCGACGTTGAAATATCATCAATCTAGTCCGACCTTCGTAATTGTCTCACCACTCTTTCTCAATCAATCTTTTGCCTTACAACGCCGGTATTTCAATTAAGCATCTCGTCGACCGCGTTCTTTCGTAATTACCGCACACACACACACACACACATACATGTAATGGTGGACTACGAATAAAAAGACGTGAAATATTTGTTTGCGACGTAAGTTTTATAATTTTTCTCGTCAATATATTTCTGATTGTAGCACGTATGCAGATGCAACGTAAGCTTACATAAGAAACTTTGTCACTCTCTCAACGAGAGAGGATTATTATTAAATCTCGTTAATGATTTACGGCGCTCTTCGAACGCATCATTTGTAAAATTTGCCACGCGTGGCTTGGCGTGTTGTTGCTCAGAACCCTTCATTTATAAGATGCGTCAGCGAATTTTCTCTGAACTCTTCGTACGACGACAGCAGATCGATTATAATAGCATACAGGATGTGCCAATATCGCAAGAAAACTTATATTGGCGATGATAACAATGTTTTTTGGTGATGCTGAGTTATTGCTGTTACGAAGTTGCATATGAAATATATTACCTCAAATCTATGTTGAAAATACGCTAAAGTGTTCCCTTAAAACACTATATCTCATCTTATAACATTGCAAGTCTTTTATATAAACTCTTATATAACGTATAAAAGTACGTGTGTGTATGTACTAATCTTTTGTGTGCACAAAAAGAAGTTTTCCGATACAAAATTGAATTTTGCAATAAAATAATGTAAATGCGAGATGGCACGTAAACATTATTTTGCCGCATGATGCAACGATGTGTTTGTACCACGACAGGCAAAAAGTGAGCGAAGCTCATTAATATTACACGAGAATTGTAAGTAACGCAAGTAACGTGACGAGAGTTTTTTGAGTGGTTTCTGATTTCTTTTTTTACGGATAATAAATTGCCCCGTCGCCTATTACTTCGCTTTTTACCTGCATCCTCGTAGCGCCTACATCATTGTTTTCCGAAATTTCTCATTCTCATTTCTTTTCGTCAAAGATAATCACGGTGAAGGCGTGCGCCGGGGAGAACCGTGAATTTCCGCTACTTTCTTTCTCAACGATGCGATGGTATTGCGCAATTTTCTCGGCAATCGTATCACGGACGGCTTTCCTACAGTTTCCTAATACGAATCTGTTTTATAGCTGGGTAAACGACCCGTCTTCTTCGTTGTCGTCGTCTTGAGAAGGCTGATTTAGAAAGAAAGTCCTTCGCACAACTGCTCTGAGCGAATATTGCGTATGTTTATAGGCAATTTTTTGATAATATTGCATTGAAGAATTCCGATTCGCTGAGTTAGATTTGTACGTTAACAGAAAGTTTAGGTTCGCGATCTTTGGTTTTCAAATAAAAGTCTAAAATAGTTTGCTTCCAGCATTCCCCTTCATCGCATATACATGGATGGCTACGAGTGCACTCAAAATAATAAAACCGTTAAAAAAATATAGGAATGAGATCTTTCAAGTGTCAGATCAATAAGCAGTATATTGCAGCAGAGGAACATCAATGTTCATGATGTTCCCCATCGTAGAAAACGATTGTACACCACGCCGTGGTTATGCCATAAAATATTACGACATAATTTCGTCTCTCTCTCTCTCTCTCTCTCTCTCTCTCTCTCTCTCTTTGTAGGTCATGGTTTGAAGAGCGTTCCTCATTCGCGTCATTTACACGACGTCGTCGTCGCTGCACTCTCGAGGCGGAACTCGCATGCTCGCGGGAGAACTCGTCCGCCGCAGCGACAGCCAATCCACGACAGCAGGATTGCCCCGATAAGATGGAAGTTTAGATTAAATCGTGAATATTTAAAGCTCGGCCCTCGAGGGACGCGTGCTTCCTCTCACGCGTGCTTTCAGTAACGAAGGGCTTACTAAAAGGCACTTGGATACGCGACACCCGATAAGAGAGACAGATTATGAGAGTTGCCTTTGGAGATTAACCCTTCTCCGGGAAATCAGCTTTTCTATGCGAAAGGAAAAACCACTTTCTCTCAAATTAATTACTTGATCGCTTTGCGATAAGAAAAGCTTTCTCTAATTCGACTTTAATGTCTGCGTTATTATTGACTAATGAACGATTAATTGGTAATAAAAATCATAGAAATTAACATGGCAATTGCAAGTTTAACAAACTTAAGTCGATGATAGCGTTGAAAATATTCCTTGTTTTTTAAAATGAAATTACTTCATAACATAACATTTAATATGAAAGTAAAAAAGATTGTAATATTATACAATAATTTTGATCGTTTATCAAAACACAATAAATTATTTCTGTGTGATGAGTTATACACAATAAAGTTTTTATAGCGTTGTGTTTATTCGTGAATAACATTTTTCTTGCTAAAACGATGAATGCAAGATAATTTTTCTTAATAACGATTATTCATATGTACATACGCATTCAAGCGATCAAAAAAGACTGTGTCTACATACGTTACGCAATGCTGTGATAACAAGTGCCTCAATGTATTTTTGGCCAGATGATAACAATTTTTATCAGAGAAAGAATACGAAAGTTAATGAATAAAAATGTATTAACGTATTTAAATATTTTTATATTTTTATAAAAAAAAAGAGTAAAATATTAAGAAGCAAGTATCTGTGTGTTATATAATAGCATACATTTAACAATAAGTGGCTACTGTGTTTTATAAACATCTTTAAAGTAGCGTAATATAATACATATATGTTACATAATTTATTATATATTTTACAGAGGTCTAACTGACCTAAATATTATTTAAGTAAATATCATGACGTAGATATACTTGAGATCAACTACAATCCAGAGCAGAGAATCACACGGTCGAGAATTATGAAAGACTTTTGCGAGAACATTCGCAACAAGTTTCCGTGGTGTAGTGGTTATCACATCCGCCTAACACGCGGAAGGTCCCCGGTTCGATCCCGGGCGGAAACATTTTCTTTTGATATCGAAAACTAATCTAAAACAAATAAAATTAAGCTACAAACAATATTGGGAGCGAACTTAAAGTCATGGTAAAATAAAATTATTTCGAAGAATTTTGTTTCAACTAGCACAGTATTTGCACATAACTTATCTTCATTAACAGCTAATGAAGTAGCAGCTGCCGTTATTACCATTTTGCAAATTAAGGTAAGAATCTCGAGGTACATTTTTCTTGAAACTGGCTCTCTGCCCAAGTTCTGTGCCTTCTTTCGCAGCCGCTGTCTTAATTGCTGAACATTACATAAAATGGAGTGGAATTTGCGAAATAGCCGCATAGAGGAGACATAATTCACATAATGCTCTGTGCAACATGGTGCGGGCGGGCCGATACATAATTTACTAATTATATCTGTGGCTATAATTAGCATAATCGATCCCGTAGTCGCTTGTAATGTGCAGAACATTTTCGTGGCATAAAGGTTATCACATCCGCTTAATACGCCGAAGGTCCCAGTTCGAATATAATTTGTCAGGCGGAAATATATTTTTCGCCAAAATTTGGGCATGAAAATGTAATAGATATGAAATGCGATATATTGACATACTGTCTAAATCTAAACATAACTAATGAAATTATAGTGCAAGAACATAATGATATAATTTAGATGAGTCGTTTAATGCAATAAAATATTTCAAATTTAATATATGTAACACAAAAATTTGTTTCAATTTATTTCGATTTATTGTTATCAAAGTGCTTTATATATTTTAAATTTTGAATAAAATTGAATTCTCTATAGGTAAACATTTTTTTAAAATAATTTTCATAATAATTAATAAGTAGTAGTTTGTTCTGATAACATTTGGGAATTATAAATAAATTTGACAATTCTGAGCAGTTAAGGTGACTGTTTCCACTTTGACACTCGCGGCAATCAATAATCGTCAAAGACAATGAGATATTCCGTCTGAGTGTGCGTATTACTCTCGGGAGAGCACTCGAGGAGATGAAATTATCGAACAATAGCGTAAGGGGCAAAGCCGTGTCTCAACAGAAACAATGGCAGTCGATTAACGGTAAACTGCCGATTAGAGTGCACGAAAGTACATGCATTATGCATGACACTCGTGTAACGATCGTGTTAACCCGCGAATCGAGTATGCGGGAGTCAGCGGGCCGCGCTCGTGAAAGTTTAATTCGGGCGATGTGAACTATCGGCGCCATTAGTAAATCTACGCAACGCGGTACGGCTTAGGTAATCCCTTTGTTTCAAAAAACTAGTTCAACCGAATTTCATTCCCCCCATTTTTTCGAATTACCCAAAACTGTCTTTCATGTATATTATTATATTATTTTTCTTTCTTATATTGTATCTTATTTTTCTTTGTAAGTTTCTTTCTTATTATGAGCCTGTTCTTAGAGAACTTGTTCTTAGAAAACACGAATAACGCGCTCTGTTCGTCTTTTCTTCTCTTTAAATATTAAAAATATTATAATGAAAAAGTAAGTTGCGAGACAAATGATATCTTTCTTTCTTTCTCTGTTTTTCATCTAAAATTATTTTTAGCATTAAGATCTTGGTACGACCGTACATTGGCCCCTTCTAGATTTAAAAAGATTTATAAAATTTGCTTGTACCGTTTGCGAAATAAAACGTTTTGCGTAGGTATCTCGTGGGGAAAAAAAATGTATATGCATATTCCGCGCAGTGCGCAGAGCGCAATCACAAAGTCCTCGACTCCAAAGGATTGACCTAGAAGAACGCCAGATTCACGACGCGAAAGTGGGAGCCGCCGGCTCCTCGCGTCGCGGAGTTCTCAAGCCTGCAAGTTATAATACTTTGTCTCAGGATAGGAAAATGCGGTCTAGACCCTCCCGATGTATCCCCCTCGTTGTCGTTTTTTGTTCCTTCCTCCTCAATCCGAGCTTTCTCCGCGGTTCTTTTTATTCCGCGCCGATCTCGGATACGTACAAGTTTTATGAGTACCGTCGCTACCCTACTGCCCTTAAATCCCGATCTCGTTTTTCGTCTTCTCTCGCTTCTCGCGACTCCAATAAAGTTTCGCTTCCGGCCACAGATGCATCTCCGCGAACACGCTCAAAAGCACAAAATAAGATATAAAGAAATGTGGATAGTTATAAAATAATTCTTATTTCTCCATGTATATGTGTAAAACTTAAACTAGCAAAATTTTCAATCGCTTATTTTTATAAAATTGTTGACGTTACTTTTTTTCAATTTACGCGTTTACAAGCGTCCGTAAGAAAAAGAAGCGCATAGAGGCATGCACGATTTCCTATTCTCGTTTCGAGTAATTCGATTTTCCTTGTGTGCGATACACACATACAGAGATCACGCTTCTTTATGCACGACCGAGAAATTCCTGAAAAATTGCAGGCTTGCGAGATAGCTTTTCTCTCTTGTCGTCCTCCCGGTCGATGCACACGATGTAACTTGCACGCGATCGCGCGACTGCAATCGTGCGTGCAAGGTAATTTAATTACAAGTTGTAAAAGCCGACATTATTGTCTGTCGTAGTTTCGCGAACTCAATCCTATCTAACTTTCGGCTCGCCAATGTTTGCGTTCCGCTTTTGTCGCATGCGCGCCCGCTACTTGTGCAGTTTGTCATGTCGGTGGTGCGGCACATCCCGATATCCCGATATTACAAGCGCGTTTACCCAGCGGTATTTTTACCGATCAAAAAAATGGAAGTAGGCTATAATGTCGGAGGAATTTTTCAATTTTTTATTGGCTAGAGAAAATAATTGCTTGAACTTTATCGTAAGATGAAACGTAATATCATTTACATATAAAATCTTCTATATAAATAACTTGTTATTCAGAACGAAAGGTAAAAAATTTAATTAAAATTGACATCAAAAAATATAAAAAAGTTTAGAAGGTTTATATACTGTTTAATTGAAGATATATATAATTGCGTGTACATACACTACCAAAAAAATGTAATCGCGTAAGTGTTGGTACAACGAACTAATGTGGACAACATTTAGAAGAACTGTCTTAAGTTTAAAGAAATCTTTACAAAGTTACTGAAAAAATTTATAATAAAGAATTTGGAGATAATACACGTGAAGAATACGCATAGAACGATTTTATATCAAATAAAACAGTGTTTCGATTAGACGTACTCGATTTCCTGCTGCGATAAATTGCAAAAAGAAAGTGACAGCGCAAAGGGAAGCAAGAAAAGGAAGGGTTGGATTAGACGACAAAATAATGCCGTAATTATAACGACAATCGCGGTATAGAATGTTCTGACCCGATGTGGCGGCTTTCTATTATATCGTTGCGGTGGATATTTCACGTCGCGTCGATCTAGCAGCTGCAGCTGCAATTTGGCACTTGCGTGGCGTAAACTGGTATCTCGAGAGATATTACGCGATTACCATATGCGTGTATGTGTGGACGCAGCGAGACGGCGCGGGCAAATTGCGCTATCAACAAAATTGCGAACACCGTCAGCTCGCACAATGTTAGTTTACCGTCATTTTAGTTTAGCTACGTTGCGAGTGGATAATTTGTCCGAGACATTGATGTTATCTACACTTTTATAACGATATATCCTTGTAGCATTAATTACCAAATGCATCGATCGATACAATTAATACACATTTTTCATTTCATCATGTACATTCCTTTCTATATAAATTTATAACAGTAGGATATGTAAATCAAAAAACTAAAAAAAAAATCGGTATTTATATAAAAATTAATCATTATTAATAGTAATATTGATAAATACTAGTAACCAACTGTAAAACGTTAATTGTTTATTAAAGATTTTACAAAACATTTTTTCATAATAATTATTTATAATTAAAAGACTTGGAAAGAAAGAGGGAATAGACGAAGGAATATTACCTATTCTGAAAAAATGCATTATCGAGCAAGGAGATATTCGAGCGGGCAACGACTTTGTGATCCATTTTTCTGATAGGTAAAGGAAGAACGCAGGAAAGGCGCGTAAAGCTGATAGTTAGCCAGGTCTCGTAGGATGTTCGGCACGTACCGATATCGGGTCGTCGAGGATCAAAACTTTAACTTTTCTCGGGCAAGATTTTTCCTCGTAGCTTACCGTGGTTGCTAGAACGAGCGAGTTGAGGTTCGTAGTTGACAAATCCTTCGTATCCCACGCGACTCGTAATTTTTCGATATTATTCGCGATTGAATTGTATTCAGTATCGTAAGTAATGTAATTCGGTAGTAATTGTCATCAGAAAATTATCACAAAAATAAAATCTTTATTAATTTGCAATAATATATTAATTTTAAAAACAAAACGTTATGTTAATTATTGCTGTATGTAGATAAATGAAAAGAATACAATGTTAGACGACAATTTTGGTTTCTAATTATTTGATTGTATTTTTATGTATTTTATTTTAATGTGATGATATATAATTACGTTCTTACACGTTAACGTAATGTTTTTGCACTCTCAAAGAATAATTCTATTCGTCTGCCTTATCTTCTTTTAGTTGTTTTAAATTCGCGAGAGATATTAAATTGCCATTTTTCTCTGGCAAAAACTTTCAAAGATGAGTTTTATTTTCTGCAGAAATCTAATTTCGTTGCAACCTTATCTCACGCGTATTATTCGTTTTTCTGGGCTTAAACATTCATTTGAAGCTACCGCTAGACGTCACTCTGTCGGTGTTTTTCCTTGTTTCGTCACCACATTTTCTCCAACTTGCCTACTTTCTTCTACGACCGCGGCACAGCATTGCGATAGCTGAGCAGGATTATCCTAAAATCCTGCCGGCGAGAGAAGATGGGGGGACCGTGCAGGATATTCCGGATGCGGCGGTAATGTCTCGCCGACGAAAAGAGCTGAAGACGAATGATCCGCGGAATATCAAACCCTCTCGAAGAAAGCCCACACGAAGGGATTATTTTTTCCTCGCCGAGCGACGCGAGCGCGCGGTGAGATCATATCAAACACTATCGTCACGAGTAGATGGTAGTCCTTTCAGCTGTCTAATCTATTCCGATAAAAGCTTCCGTGAAAACGGGTTATAACTTCGCACGTAGGAGACCGCACGGGAGAGAATTCTTTGTGTACTTGGTCCATTTGCGGATATCTCTGAAGTACCTTGAGATACTGGGTCAAGTATTGGTCGACCCCGTTCTCATTGTCTACCAGAATGGAGCTCGCGAAAAGTATATTACTTAATTAGATTTGATTAATAACCAGGAGGAAACGGTCATTTCTTAAATGATATCAAGCATTCTAATTTTCTATTTTAATATAAAACATTAACATTGCGATCTACAATTCTACAATCAAATATAGACGTTTTAATTTATTTTTATTTAGAAATTATCAGTTTTATATTTTACAGTTTTTAACATAAGTTTGATTTCTTTTTCATACATTTAATTTTATAATATCCTATAATAATTAATATTCCACTTTGACGTTTATCGAAATATTGAAATCGCAATTTCGATATTGACTTTCTTTTCGGCGAGTGACTTCTCGAGTATCGAAATCCCCGAAGGAAAAAAATTGGCAGCATTTTATCACGACGGAAAAATGCTTCTAGGTTGAGAACCTTTCGAGGTGTTATTCTTCTTATCCCCATGCTAAAGGTAGAGAAATTGCGTGACATTTTTTTGGCAAACGAACAATCTCTCTGAATTTGCCGCTACACACAGAACCATGTCATTATTGAATTTTTCTCATCCAATAGTAGAGCATAATTAATAATCCAGACACATTTCCAGCCATGAGTGTTAGCGTTGATATTTTATTGAACTATCTTTTGTTGATATTGACCTATAAGTGTTAGTGATTTAAAATTTGTACTATATAAAAATTGATAACAATCTTTTATATAATTAATTATTTTAATTATTCGGTATCGACGTAATTAGGCATTCTATAATTATTGATTAATAAAAACAGTTTTAAAAATTTGTTACAAATATATATATGAATAAAAATTTGTATTACAATTTTTATGTATTTCCATATATTCAATAAAAATTAAAAATTTTTTAGTTTATATACAATAATAATAAACTTTACTTTTATTGAATAAATGAAAATATCTAAAAATTTTTATAAAAATTTATTTGAGTAAATAGTTTATTTCTGCCATAAAATTTCTGTTATAAAAGAGTTTACATTGGTTTTACTGTACTCTGTACTTTTTTACTGTACTTATGCTATTTTAGTGTTTTAATATATAATGCTTTGATATGTCAAGATAGAACGTAACATTTCTGCCAAAAAAGAATACTGACTTAATCCCTTTCGGAAACAAGTTTCTCAAAACAACGAGAGAAAAAAAGCTTACCATTGTCACGTAAAATTTATCTGCAGCCACTATAAAACCATAAAAGCGGAGCAGAGAAAGAGGGCTGAAAGAATCCAGAAGTAGAAAAAATTCTGTGCTATCGTAGTTTCCAGACCGGTGAAAATCAGTGCCGTCACACCGTCTCGGTAAAGTAGGCTGGAAACAGATACGACGTCGGTTTACGATTTTTCCGCGGAAAGAAATTATCTTGACATGAGCGAATGGTTTATATCCCTTTGATTATTCGCCCTCCCCCTCCCCCTTCGAAGACGAGTGCAAAGTTTTTTTTTAGTATGTGCACTGTGAGCTGTGTGATAATTTATCTGAATAATAAATGACAAAATTTACGGCGTAGCGTGTAACGAGAAACGTGTTTTATCGGAGAGCGAGAAAGAAAAAGGAAGAAAAAGGAAAAATCAATTAGATATGGCCAACTTAAGAGCTGGAGGCAACTTCTTGACAGAATCGGGTCATACATATCACTCCATGATCTCTAATATCTTACATCCGATTTTACCACAGTATCAGATGCATTAATTTTTAACCATTTCTCAATGTTTCTGCTTTCTTCAACGTCAAACCAGAAACTGTCGAACTTTAATCGTTCGATTCTTATTTTTGTCTTCGATCCTTAAACGTGAAAAAATGTTTTATATCTCGAGTTCTACTCACTGAAGATTCTTATTGAGAAGTTGCAGTGAACATTACTTTTTCTGTCAGAAGGAAACATTGGTAAAATGATTTTTGCTATGAAAAGAGAAACTATATAAATATACAAAAGTTGTTTTTACTGGATGTACTTTGTGATTATATTATATTATAATATTAATATTATGTTGAAATTCTCTGCTAATAACGACGTTACGTAAAGTTTAGAACTTTTATTCTAATTTTCTCAACCTGATAAAGCACAGACACTTTTTAAACATCGCTTGAGAAGATAAACTCGACTAGCTCCCTCGCGCCTTGCCTTTGATGTTTACCCCCAAGTTCAATAGCTCGAATTAATACTTTTCACCCCTCCGGGTGTGCTTAAGAGCCTCTTGAAAACAGGTACAAAACCGCCAAAGCGGTTGCTATAAAAGGGTGCTCGAATTTGTATCTTAATTCGAAGTTTCTTTGTAAAAATTGTTATATTGTATTGCTTGATATAATTGGTTCGTTATATAAAATTTTAAAATGTTAAATTTTTTAAACACATCTTAAAATTAAAATAAGCGAATAATAAATATTTTTATTTTAAGAGTGAAAAATTTTATATAATTTCATGACTTATGTGCGCGTTTATAAGATGTAAAAATAATTAAGAGCTTTTAAAAGATGCATTGTTAAAGCAACTCTACAATAATCATTTTTCATAACATTATCATGTACGAGAAGATATATTAATTTTAAGATTTTTTTTCGCTCGATTATTGTTAAAAAAACCCGTTAAAAATTGAAAGTTGAATGAATATTCGTCTAGTCCCCAACAAAGGAATGCATCAACACTTTTAGAAGTCTTTTATTACAAACTGGAAACTATGCGTGATAGGAAGGAATAGCGGAAGATCAGGAGAAAAGCAGAGCCTCGTTTAAGCGCGCTTAACGCGCCATTATCGTATTACGTAGCAAAAGTGGCAATGTGGGCATTAAAGGTGCACGCGGACAGCCGAAGGTACGCAAAAAGGATGGGTTTCGCCAAGGGGATGAGACGATATTACATCCTGAATAACGGCGCGGATGAAAAGAAGACCCTTTAACCAAAATGCTCTCTTTTCATAGCTGCTCCTTTTTTTCCCCCTATCGCGAATTCGTCGTACGTGTGAACGGTTATTCGTTCGGAGAAAAAAAGAACGGTTTTTGACGGACGGCGAATCACCTTCTCCGCCTTATTCCGTAGAAAAGTAGCGCAGTTGCGAAGCAAAGTGTACGCGCGGGGACACGCCCGGAAATTCCTCGGCTTTGCGAACTTTCGCGTTCGCTTCGTTCCGCCTTTCCGTTCTCCGCCGTTGGCTCGTTCTTTTTGCCGTCGTTAGCGCGAAAGGGTGTAATCGAAGGGAGAATGTCGTGCTGAAGAATATTCATTTTATGATTTAAGCTATTTAATAAAAGTTTAAATTACATTCGATCAACGAGATCAAAATTTAAATCAAATTTTTGTTTGATAATCATATTTACTTCTTGAATAAGTTATGATAAAGGAATTTTATAAATTATAATTTTGTTATTAAAAAGTTCTTGGGTTTTATGTAACTTTTTCAGACAAATTTTCGGAAATATAAATAAAAAAATACTTGAATGACTGATATACTGTTCCAGTTTCTCATACATATGCAACAATTGGAATTTTACTATAAACTAACAAAACAAAACATTTTTAAATAATATTTTTAAAATAAATAATAAGAAACATTTAATTTTTTTTATTTATTTATCGTCAGAGAAATCAATTATGTAATAATATTTTATCATTTTATTTTTATTAATTCATTATTTTATTTTACTATATTATGCATAACGTATATAAAATCCTGATGTACAGTACGGTGCAATAATTCGTTCGGGTAAAACAAATAGCTTGACTTACCGACGCCACAGTCTAGCATATATTACATTGTTTATATTTACCCGAACGAATTATTGCACCGCACTGTACGCATTATTTTTATTTCTACATTTAATATCTTTACGTTGATTCAAACACTTTTCGACGATGTACGGTTGCTCCATTTTTCCGAGATAAAATTACTAAGGCTTGGAAGGGATAGTAGTACATCAAGGACAGACTTAGGAACGGTACTTTATTTCTCGGTTCGAACCCCGAATACCAATCATCGTCTCGTCCATCAACGTCGACGAGAAAAGGTCAGACGGATGCTACTTTTTCCACGACGTGGAAAAGGCACGCGAGTTTTGTAACAGTCACGACCTCGGCTTCGGCACGAATTCACAAGCTGGACCATAATTCACCCGCTGGTCAGATCAGTCAGCTGATTAATTTGGACGAGATTAAAGTATCGCTTGCGTGAGGTTTGCTATTGTTACACTGCAATGTTGTAATGCAATTTTATCGCGATGTTGACACATTTCACGTACACGTAGCTCACACAAATCGTACCTCGGCTTATTGATTAATTTCGAAGCAAACTGCAATTAATTGTAAGAGTAACGCGAATTACACAGTGCGTTCAGAATTATTGCAATATTTGTAAAAATGTTCATCGATATCGTATTGAACATTTGAGAGGTAGTAAAAAATATAATTTTCCTATAATTGGAGATATTAATCGTCTTTGGCTCGAGATCGTTAAAATATTGTAATGAATTGAATTTCTGAGAGGTTTAAATACATAAAAACGAGCGGTATTTTACGAAATATTTTCACTGAAATTTTTTTCGAGGCTCAGGAATACGCTCGTGTGTACAAATTGCACGACACCGTGCAAATAGTCGCGCGATAGCCGTAGCCAATTCAGCGGCACGGAACGATGCTGGAGCACCTGTGTCCCGGGGCTTTGAATGGTATTGCGCAGGTATTCCCGAAGTGTTTGCGGTCACGCAACGGTCGGATCGGTGGAATTGGTCTGCTGCACCTTCTTCGTTATCAAAATGCACGTAAATAGACCGCGCGCACACGTATTCCGAAAAGCGCGTTACCATCGCGAAATTAATCCGAATGGATTCATCCCGTGTGAATAAATCCTCTCAAGGTATACGAAAACTGATGACGCATGTAAATTAATTTTTCTAACGATATCGATATAAATATCACTGAAATTGCAAGTATATTTATTTTTATTTAGTTTCACAATTAACTTTGAGAGATAGATATCCACGAATTGAATACCTAAATTATAATGTCCTGAAAATTATGCACTTTGGCATCAAAGGATTTAAAGTTATTTTATTATTAGATGCAACAGTGTCGCGCATAGTGTCGTTAAATATTTCGCAATGAAGGTGTAACGATAGAAGCGACAGTTACAATTTCCTGTAACATGATCGCGCGGATTTTAGAGATGCTAGCTCGTGGCAATTTAAGAAGCAATCAGTGTTTATCGAGGGGCGTAAAACTCGCTTGAAGTTTTCAGGAGAGGGTGAGAGAAGGTCTAAAGCGACGCGGCCGGTCTTCGCCTCTATACGGGAAAAGCCCGATAAAGCACGATACAGCGGCTGTCCCTTTTTATCTGCTATTTATCTTGTACGCCGGTACGTCGTACGGCATCTGTGACGGCAGAAAACGAGCTCGACAGCCGAATCGGCTGCTCGTCGTGATTAAAGATACATCTTTTTACCAAAGGACGATACCTTCGTCCTCCGATTTCCTGTTTTTTTTTTTCCTTTCCTTGTTCGGCCGCGTTCCTCCATTATTTCGCATCCTTTATCTCGTCGACCATCGGGGTGCTTTAAGCGGAACGAGATTGTGTCGGATTATCTCACGAATGTAATGCAATTAAATCTCCGCGAAAGTGCACTTGAAACTTAAATAGTCTCTTAGATTCAATTAGTTTAAGCGATTGCGGAAATAACACTTGTGTGCTCTATACCTTTATAAACATTTAGATGCGCGAAAAATACAGCAATCTCATTGTTACGCGTTACGATAGTATTTGTATCGCGATTAAAGTCGAATGATTTGCGTCCCACTTACGCTGTTATCTGTACAACGGCATATCATTGGAGTCAACCAAACGGTGTCGGAAGAATAATTTCCGCTTCTTGCCAGACGAATCGTTCAAAAGAAGTCTTCTACTTCGATTAGGGTCGACCAATATAACGCGAACAAATACAGTTGCCACGTTGAAGTACGCGTAAATTGACTCGGTCTGATCATTGCGTGACTATAACTACTTGTAGTCTCTAATGCATTTTCATTAAAGCATCGCTATGAAAATCGCGAGCGACTTGAGAATTCATTCGCTCGCTTTTTCGCAGTCAACGGGCTGTTACGTAGAAACAATATTTTATTAAACATTTATAAACACGAATAAAAAATACTTTAGATTTATCTATTGCTTATAATAAATTTTATTATAAAATGAACTTTTGGTGTTTATAAATCAGTATACAAAAAGAGGGCAAAAATAAAAAATTAAGTCCTCATTCTAAAGCAAGAAAACTAATTAATATGTAATAAAATTTACATTCTATGTAAATAAAGTTCTCATAAAGATTTATAAAGATATAAATACTTTTCTTATTTATTGATAATACATGAGAAGCTCATTTTTTTGTTTTTACCGTGTGGCAAAATAAATTTTTTATTAATGTATCTCTATTGCACGTATACATATACGATATTAATGTTGTTTTCTCTTTTTCCGATTTATTTTTGGGACCCCGTTACAAGTGAAGATAGTCATCGACGAGTGAGTGACACCAAAGTTTTATCTATTATTATTTAAATCCTGCAAATCGCGCAGAGATTTTTAGCTCAACTCTCGATTTGACAAACGCATTGTATCGCATTTAAAAAAATTCGCTTCTCAAATTCTCGTGAATCCGCGCGGTGATTTTTCTTTTTTGTCAATATGTAAGTTCGACAGAGAAAAAAGCAAAATCGAAATCGACAACGCGATTTGTGCGCGCGATGCAACGAGCGCACATGTAAATATTGAAAACGACGGTATAGGCGGATGACGTGACGGTTTTTTCTCTAGAAAAGCAATTACCTGAAAAACAGACACTGCAGTGATTTTTTCGTGTGCGCACTACGACAAAAATTTTTATCCATAAATATCGCGTATTGTATTGTGCGTGAGTCGCATGTGCTATTTCCCTTCGATAGCAACTTTTTGCGAATTCGGATCTTTCCATCTACTCGTGAATCAAATCAACATTGTAATATATATATATATATATATATATACATACGCACACACACACACATATACATATACATATATATATATATAGCTTTTTCCGAAAATCTTTTTGCAAACGGCTGCATTGAGATGAATATATGACATAGATCAAAACGTTGTTCATTTGCAATAAAAACATGAACAATAAAGCCAAACATAAGCTTTCAGGAAATTGTAGATTTCTCTTGAAATTGAGGATGCTCCAAGTGCGAGGCAGATTCATTAAAATTATTTGCTGAAATTGAGATTGACATATATCGATCAACAGAACTACAATATTTGAATTTCCATATCAGATTCAATTAAACCCGTTATCTAATTTGAACGGTAAATGGAAAGATTCTTTGATGTACGATATTTGTAATATTAAAAATTAAAAATTAAAAATTTGATTTTTTTAAAATTTGAATTGCTAGACAAAACAGAAATATATAAAATTGCACAAACAATACAAAGACCTAGCTGCGACCGAAGCATTCTTGTTCAATTTAAATTGATACAACGGTCAAAATATCTCTCTCTATTACTTTAAAAATAGAAATATTTTCTCATTTTTCTAATTATTCACTTGTCGCGAATGCATTCTATTGAACTCGAGCAAATTTCAATAATTAACGACGGAAACGTTTGAAGAAAGGGAGAATATTATTGGAAGTCAAGATATCCTGTTATTTCATTTTGTGCATCCACAGGACAACGAATGACGTTATTTGTTTCATTTCCAAGATAGCGATTTTGCGCGCGGCAATTGCATTTGTAATTAGCTCGCGTTGTTTTCCGTCGACACCGGAACGGCAGCAGACTGTAATACAAAACGATTTTCCCGTTCGGTTTGCTGAAATCGAATCAATGTCACGATACGCCCATACATCCTGCTGACCACGCTCACTCCGTCCAGAGCTTTCGCTCCTCTTATCTCCCCTCTCATCTCGCTCCCTCTCTCTATATTTGTCTCGCTACGTAGCGTGCATAAACATGCGTCGATGCACGCGACTGGTAACTCTGTATGCTTCGTATATGGATGTTGCACCACACGAAGCTGGCTTGCGCAGCAGGCGCCGAATGAATTTTGAATTTCGTCTACATCACGCCCGGTTCTCACCAGTGTCTCTCAAACTTTTCTTATGTGTGAAAAATCTTCATTTTAATTTATTTATTGTTTTATTTATTTGTTGCTTTATTTCATTACGAACACTCAGAAATTATTGTCAACGTGTTCGTATAATTATATAATTTTAAACATTATTACTAAAGTTAAGAGAAAGAAGCAAAAAATTTGCTTCTGCTTTGTATCATTATATTATAATAATGAAAGAATCTTGGAAGAAATTTTGCGAATAATATTTCAGATTATCGTACTTTTAAATGTTAGAAGAAAAGATTTTATCCTTAAATTTATAATCGACACAATATTTGTTTTCTTCTGGTTTAAGAAACGCTGAGAACATTCGGATCACATATTCGACTTGCGTTGATCTTATTTTTTCTGAGGCATCTAGTGCTTGGCTTTAAACAAATGCTTGTATGCGTGAGTGTATTTCGATGCCGAACACTGAACAGTCGTATCGACTTCTACGACTTGTTTCGTATTTCATCGAGATATGGTGCATAGACTGCACCAACTCATTGGTCTTTCTTTTTATTCACGTATTTTTATTCACGTTTCCGCAAAGTGATTCGAAGACTTAAAAAATTTCAAAATACAACAATCCTTATAAAAAAAGCTCTAAAAGAATAAATTACGCTATTCTTGATCTATTTATCAAATATGAATTCTCAAACAAAATTAGTTTAATAAAAAGTGTTTTGAAATTTGAACTTGTCTAAATTTAATTTTCTAAGTAATTATACAGCCACTAGTGTGCTTTAACTCTTACATTCATATTGAACAAATTCTAAATCTATTTTTAATCACAGAGAAATTAATTTTGATGAAATTTGATATCAAATATATTTTTGGATTCTGAACAAATCATTTTCAGATTCATCGAGATGCTATTTACGTCATCTTTGGCTTTTGAATCTTTGCTATATTCACGATTTATGTCACTGTCCGTAAAATATGTGATCGTCCAATGCGTGTCTATCGTGTCAGAAACATGTCATCCACGAATTTACGCGAATTTACGCGAATGTCAAATCGAGCTATTTACAAAAGAGATAAAAAAAAAATATTTTTTAAAACCTTTCTTTTGCAAATGTTTGGACAACATTATTGTTGAAAGCCATCTAGACTGCCGTACATACACACATTCTTTTATTAAATAATAATTTATTAGATGTTATTAAGAATTTAATAAATCCCGCTGTTTGATAAAAGCTCTTTTTTCAAAAACTTTTATTTTTTTTTAATATTAATTTTTGTGCAAGCAATTTTGCGGGACACATTTTTACGCAATCATATATATGTGTAAATGAGCATACCTTTTAATGTATTTATTAATTTTAGTACTTGTAATTATATCATGTTTGATTAGATTGCAGCAGCCTAGTTAAATGAAGGAATTCTCTCGTTTAACAAAGTTAATTGCTAATTTCCCGAGCCTTTCTACACAATTTTTATTTAATTTTTTCATAATGACTGTTTACAGCAATTATTCTAAAAAATAAATGTGTATAACTTTATTTATTTGTAATACTTCATGCGGAAAGATTGTAAAAAGTTCTGTTTTATTCATAAAATGTCGACAAATGTGCACAAATCTCTGCACAATTTGTGTAACAAACCACGCCGAATCGAATTAAAAAGCGCATTTCTCTCGCTGTTCGTAAATTTGTCCGTGCATCAGGAATGGATAAGGGAATCGTGTCATTGCAATATATATCCGCAGGCCAGGACGTATTACGATGGCCCGCATTTCGTGAAGCAGCGGCACATTCGGGAACGCCGTTTATCGGCTGCCGTCATCCCCGCTGCATTAGCGGTATTACATGTACGATTATGGGATTATTTGTTATTGACAATGAATTGATCACTTTATGGTCGTCGATGCCCGATTTATTCGCGTCGAAACGCGCGTTCGCGATTCGCGATACCGTGAAACGCGATCTTCTCGTCGAAACGGCACAGTGAATGGATGAATTGGTCGCATTGCTAAACTTACGCCGGTATATTAATCCGGCGGGTTATGCGGTTATGTTTCTGAAATTGCGTGAGGCAACAGTTGTGCAGGAGTATAATCGAAGGATTGGATGCAGTAGCATGGTAACCCAAAATAGAGAGGAATATTGCAGGAAAACAGCATAAGTTGATTGAACGTTATAATAAATATGATCTGATATTTTTAATATGATTCTTTTTTTGAATTATATTGCTCTTAAAAATTACTTATCAGTTTGAGAATAATTTGCACATATTGTAGTTTCAAATATTTTTAACTGTTAAAACTATTTTCAATCATCTATAATAATATCTTTTCTGGTTTAAATTTTTTAATTTTATACAAAAAAGGACGGTGTTGCAGTATCTAAAAGTTTAGCCAGATACAGATCTGAAAATACTTTTATTAAACCATCATTGTTTAAAATACTCAAATTAAGTACCAAAATATCAAAATTTTTTGCTCATCGTGCTGAGCATGCTTTCTAATTTTTGAATGGTTCAACAAAATTATTTTCAGATCCATATTTAGCTAAATTTTTAAGTATTTTAGCAAAACCGTTCTTTCCGTGTAAATTTATAATATTATATGATTTTATATAGAATTTTACAAAATCTGTGATATCATATACATACATATTATTTTACATTTTTCTTCCACTTACTTTGTGTTGTAATTTTTTTTTTTTTTCATACTTTATTCAACTGTAAAACTAGATAAAACGTTATAAAATGTCTAAATGGGGCAACATCTTTGAACGATACGTCTTGAGACAGTTATCGCTTTGCTTATCGAATCGACTTTAATACGATCATCGCGATTACGCGACCAAGAGCGCTGTTTAAGAATTTTCTCCGTGCGTGATTTATCGCGCAAAATCCGCGAGAAACGCCCCGGTCGGGAAATAATGTTACGACTGTGTGTGCTACGGTGGACGTATCCACCTCTGGACAGTGCTATAAATCGTTCCACACCCATAAAAGACTAACTCCTCGTTTATCATGCGCTTTTCTGTCTGGTATCTCCGGCCGCCCGCCGAGAAATATCTCTCGCTACAAGAATACGAGAGCGTACGAAGGGAATCTGAAATTGTAAGATCCGCGTCATTCTTACGGCACACTGACAAATTCCGGTGTACGTGAAGGCTACTTCCTCCTCTAGGATGCCGCTGTACTCTTTCCCTTATGTACAAACTGCTCGACCATTAGTATCGAGGATTGATGGTTTCATTATAGAGCCGCGGAATCTAAAATGCTTTCCCTGCTTCGCAAGCCACTTTTATTAATCGAGATAAAATAAAATTTACTTGAGATTTTCTTAAACTAGCGTATAAGATTCTTGTGTCGCGAAGAAAATTCATCTATGTTGAATCAATTATTAAAGTTTATTCTGTTCATTATTATATTTATTACTAATTTCAAAGTTCAAGATAATTACGGCGTGAAAAGCGTATAAAAAATCAAATCGTTGCGTTTAATCATTGTTAAATCGTGTATTAAATAGTGCAAGCCGCGACTTCAGTCGATTTATTATTCGTATTGCATTTCTGCCTTACGCGAATGTATGTAAACGGGAATTACAAAGACTTTCTCTTGAGCAGATCACAGAACTATGGCGATGCAAAGCCATGGGAATTACGATGCTGCCGGAAATTACACTGTCACGTAGAAAGAATTACGATCTCCGTAAAATTATTGTCGTTCACCGAGACTCGTAAACATCTGAAGTGGTTCGACGGCAACAAATATGAATGAAAGCTCTGATGACATATAAAATAGTCGAAAAACTGAAACAATATTGAAATAGCATTTTTGTCTGGAGATTACTTTGCAAAACACAATTATGCGTTTCCGTATCCATTTTTAAGGATTTACATTTTTTTCTCAACATGTCCAACACATTCAAATAAACTGAATTAACATTCTCAGGAAAAGTCGTAAAAAAAAGCGTAAAACAAAACTTTATTAATGTGAGATGAAATTATTCATACCGAAGATTATATGCATTCTTTATGTATACAGAGCAAGGGAGGACGAGAGGGGAGGGAGAATATTCCATAATATTATCATTCCTGAATTTATTTAAATTTCAGTTAATGCGCCCTAAAAGCAAACACGCATAAAACACGCATAAAATGAAACAGAACGCGTAACTGCGGCTATTCATGCTAAAACTTGAATAATGCGTCTGCTGGAATAAAATTCATTTGAAATTGCCCGAAAAATAGGATCTCGTTATCTATTTATGTTATTGAAGCTCCTTTGTAGCGAGAATACGTGGTTCCTCCCTACATCTTCCGCGGCACATTCCGCAGAAAAATGGTTGTGCGAAAACGCGCGCCGGTACATGTACGCACCAACCATAAATCGCGTGACATACGTAAATGCTGTTTACTTCATTTTTCATGTACCACAGTCTCTGAAGCGAAGCGAAAAAACAGACGCTGTACGAGGTGCTCATAGGCAGGGCTACATGAAATGTTGCGAAAAAATGTATTTTGAATGCAGAATACTAAGTGTAAGCTATGGAATAGTGAAAGGACGTGTTTTGGACATCAAATGCAAAATGGAAAATGGAAAATGGAATTCTAAGCGTAAAAAAGATAATTTTGATTTTTTTTACTTGGTTCATCATACAAAATGCAAAATTCGTTACATAAAATATTTATAACTACTTTATGGCTAATAGATTAGCTATCACAACTGAAAGCTTTGCATAAAATATGTATATTTTAAAAAATTTGCGAAATGCACGAGTATATTTTATACGTATTATATTTTAAAACGTATGTATTATCATTTTACCCGCTTTAAATTTATCATTGTATCTTTAAATATTAATTTAGTAGACAATTTAACAGACAAAATTATAATTAAATTATATTAACTTTTAATTATAATGTCTGACTGTACTTTTTCTTGCCTAGCAAGAAAAGGATACCATTTTAAATGTACATTTTAATTATAGATATTATCGAACACAGTATAAAATTTTATTTTTCTCTAAAACTTGCGCGGCCCTCGTTTTAAATGTCGTTTAATATTTTAACATAATCTTCAATAATTTTTTCAAAAATATGTACTCTCCGGATGCGCGAACATTTTCTTCGTTCGTACTTAATCCGTCTTTCGTAAAGTCTGTTGGGTGCGAGCTCTTTGATCGGCGTGTCTACCAAGTTCGTTAAGTTTGTGCGTAATTTACATACGTGATTAAAATCGGTCTGATTACGAGATGCTGCCAGCTCGTTTCCGCAGGCTAACTAGTCCCTTTGTGACGCCCCATAAACGTAATTCAGCAGAGTTCTATCGAGCGACTCGAATATAAATTTTTTGCTCAGCCAATGTAATTTCTCTCATTAGTTATTACTGCGCTGATTAGGTTATGGCGTGCAATTTGAATTTTGCTTTAGAAAGGGCAGAATTATATGACGCGTAGAGCAGCGTAGAGTGAATGAGATGCATGAAGTGTACAAACCAAAATAAACATTGCGATTATAGGGCCTCCTATAAATGCACACAAACTTTTGCTTTTTATTATTTTATGTAATTCATTTAAATTTTTAAAAGGAAGGAAGATTATTTTCTTTTTGATTTTATATAAATCTCCCTTCCCTCCCTCTTCTCTCTCTAATATATCTCTAGAATTTTTCAAATAAAAATCTCTAATTTTTATAATTGCTAATAAAGCGAATACTGGTCGTGACAATGAAATAAATAATATAATGAGCTTAATTTTGGCGATTTTGCTAATAATTGTCTTTGCTGTTACGAAGTTGGAAATTTTTCGGCGTCTAAAGCATCATCGTATTAATGCAGGACGATGAATTTAAAGGAACGAGCGCGAGAATTAGATGAGTGTGTGGTGTACCGATACGGTAACGTTTCCAGTGGATGTGCGAACTCATCCCCCAAGCCGGCGTGTGTAATTTACATGCATAATTGAGGCGGGAGGGGGCTTCGTTACGAAACCGCCGTTGCCCCTCTTGCGCAGCCTGTTGATTACTCCGCGATTCTCTCGCACTCGTCGCCCCTAATTAGTAGTCGAAATAACGCCCCGACTGGTGCCCGTGACTGACTCGTGTTTGTAGCCTCGGGGTGTTACCCATATCCGCTAATTATCCCCGTTGCTGTTCGTCCAGTACGTTCGTTGTTGCATCCACGGCGAGTGGATGCATTAACCGTCTGCATTGTTGTATATTTTTTCTTGTGGACGGAAATTCACGATAATTGATTGTTAGATTAATTATTAACTGCGCAGTAAATTGACTTACGTTCTCGTAGATAAATAACAATTATTTTAGTTTACCATTTTTTAATTTGAAAAGATATTGAGAATAATATGCGGAATTTATCTTGCATCTATACGGCGAATAGGTCGTAAAACTGTTCATAAAAATTCGTAAAAGCGATACTTGTATGACTATAAGTAGCGCAGACTGCACTACTTAAAATTGCTTTAAACAGGAGTTAAATAGTTTTTTTTTACGAACATTATACGTTTCTACTGATTATAATATAATTTTTGCTTAGCGACGAATTAAATATTTCATTACAATTCACTTAAATGTAAGTGAAGTGAGATGGAGAAGAAAAAGGTACGTTATTATGAAGTACTGAATTAACATGTACCATTAATGAATCGATATATTCGTTTCACGTTTTTCTAAAATCGACATTAATATTGCATTTTTTATTTTCTATTTACGACAAAGGACATATATATTATTTTTTTACACTAACGTATTATTTTTTAATTCTATCGTAACGACGAGGGACGTTTATCTTGGTGAAACTGCCGAAAATTTTCTCTTGAAAACCACAAAAGAATCATGCATTCTGTAGTTCATGGGAGATGTTATCATTCAATTACGAGACCCCAAGCTTCGTACGACAAAAAAGAAGGTACAAAGTACTTCGTACGGCAAAGAAATAGATACAAAGTACAGAATAGGAAGCGAAATAGCGAGCGAATTTTTCCTGCGCTTTTTTTGCTTTTTTTCTTTGATTGATAAAAAAAACTGTGTAGATAGCTTGTAATATTTGAAAATTTGAAAAGTTATCAACAGAAATATTTACAGAAAGAGAGCGAAGAGAGATATTTAAAAAAAATGTGACAAATAAATATTTATAAATCTGATTGATAATTATAATATTAAAAATACGTAAATTCTTTATTAAATTCTGCTACTCAGCTATAGCATTAGAATCTTAAAATGTTAAAATACAATTGATATAAAATTAATCGAAAGAAGGCACAGTTCTTAATTTAATAATTACTCTTTCGTTAAAAGAGTGATTATTTATATCTCAATTTAGATTTCATCACGTTAACGAACGCTCTAATGCATGCGTTTTATCCTAAACATTTTTCAAACGCAAACAAGATGAACGAGATATCAAGCCCGGTTAGTTATAGTATACAGGATGTAAGTGATAATCTCCCTTTCCCACTTTTGCGTAATGCAACTACTACCGAGTGTGTGGTAACCTCATCATTCATGGCAAGGTACGGGTCCGCCGTGTGAGACAATATCGCGTAACTTCAACCATTAACGATATAAACAGTTATGCGACATTAAAGGAAATGACTTCGTGCATGCAGATAGGTGAATGCGTTGCGTACGCGTGCGATAGTTATGCGGCAGAATGACTGATAACACCGCGTAACGTATACATTCGTGCGGGATCATGCATGCTGAAACGAGGCAATCTCGCGTGTAATTAAGTCATGAGTATTCACGCAACGAGTATGGTGCTCACGCAAAAAATTGTTTTTTTTCCCCGCGGGGGGAGGTCGCACGAATTCTATACGTTCTCTCGTATCGTTGATCTGATACCAAAGAAGTCGAATTGAAGGCGATTCACTTTGATAATGGTGAAAGCTGCTCTTTTAAGAAGTAGAAAAAAAATTGATCGATAATTTTAATCAAGTTTCGTTTATTTGATCTTGAGATAATTAATATACGAGTAAATTTTAAGAAAATAAATTTGCAAATTGTAAAAACGACCTTGAGCTAAAAGTCTTCCTTGAACGGAAGACTGTATTTCTTGTAGAATTTTCAACAATTCTCGAAAAAAGTCGCTTATGACGTTTCTACAGCGTTCACTTGTAAAAACAGAAGAACGTAGATCGCGAGTGAACACATCGCGCAGAACGGATGATAATCCGGAAATGCTCTCGGATGACCAGCCCGTACCAGTGCGACCAGGGTTATTTCCGCCGGTTTAGCCGCGAAACCAAACAAGAGGGTGGGTGTGTCGGCGAACGGTAAACATCACTCCGATCGTCGAAACGCAGGTCGAAGTCGCGTGTGACCGAGCTACCGCATCTCCGAAAAGGCTATTTGCGTAGCTCTCTACTCTTTTCGCTTACGTTCCCATCTCACTGCACCCCCTCGCCCCACTCCGGGGCTCTTATCTCTTAGCTTCCGTTGGCGAAAGGAGGTTTTTCGAGATGTTTGTTTAAAGTGTTCCCCTGAGCAACGTGGCGAGGCTATGCTAATGCAATATTCGGGAGTATATAGCTGCGGGTTATCCTAATTAAAATCTCAAGCTATTCAAGCCCTTTGTCGCTGTCTACTCCGATGGCGGTCTACCCCCGAATCTTGTTCACATACGTGTTTCCCTTGTACGGAGAATTTTATGTGATATTACAACCAGACGAAAACACGCGGCCAATTCTGGGAAAATATCTAGAATGGGACTGATGTAATTGATATTTTTGCAGACGCGTGAAAATAACATGTGGGTGGCATTCTATGGCATTTTCCCCGCCACTTCTATTTCAATATTTACTGTTCTGAT
Source organism: Solenopsis invicta (assembly GCF_016802725.1). Lineage (NCBI taxonomy): Eukaryota > Metazoa > Arthropoda > Insecta > Hymenoptera > Formicidae > Solenopsis > Solenopsis invicta. Next base: position 18,364,269 of record NC_052675.1, read on the forward strand.
AGATTATGCCACTAACGTAATGTGCCGCATTATTATGCATGTCGTGTAAAATATCGATTTGCTCAAAATCGGGAATGTAGTTTATCCACTCTCTCGTCGACATCGTAATATTTATGGCACAATAGCGCCATGCGTCCGTAATTTGTCGCAAAGGGTAGGGCCACATCGTAGCTTTCAATAAAATCGAGTTATTCATTGTCGGTGGTGTTGCCTTATTTTTGTCGGCGTTTCTCACTTGTTGCTACGGAATATTTTACTTGGAACTCGCATTAAACCGATACAAAGCACTACGTGTATATATATATATATATAATAGTTTATTGCGAAGAAAGTTTTCTAACTCGCGAGATCTCTGGATAATGATAAAAAGTGACGATTTTTTTCGAAAGTTTTTATTAAGAAAAATGAAGTTGGTTCTAAATGTTACGGGAGACGCTATATATTTTTCTTCCACCAATTCAAAGTACGTATATTGTGTAGAAAAATAAAAAAAACATGACAGGTGTAAATTGAAAATTCCGGCTATTCATCGCGTTTCTATTATCACGAGTAGACACCGTGATTACACATCTTTGTTCGTAACACCGAAGGCTATATTTGTTAGTTATGCTACATTGCAGTTGTGCCGGTTTCAATTCTTGGTAAATACGCCCAGACCGAACAGTGGACTCGCGATCTATGTGGTCAGGCATCAGTGGATACAACCCGTTGTAAACCGCCGCGCGATAGCGTTTGGCTCATGCATGTTGCGCACATTGTACACACAAATAGCTGCGTCTTTTGTTATGAATAAAAAAAGCTGATTCTTTCTCTGAAAATAAATATTAAAAAAGAAATGTTTATTTTTCTTTGATACATTTATTATTACTTGAAAAATTGTTGGAAAAAAAACAAGTTTCTATTGAAAGGAGAATCGATTTAGAGTATTTAGACTAATCATAAAGAATTATATAATAATAATATAATATTAAATAAAAACATAATTTTGTCGAGTTTCCAATTTTTGAAATTGTAAATGCGCGAAAAAAATTTATAGTGACTCCGATATTTACGTGAAGATTTACGTCACAAAGGTAAAAAAAAAAAAAAGAATAGAAGGAGTGATTTACACGCGATCATTTTATTATATTACCCAGATTGAATCGACATAAAAATGATATCTGTTTGATGATTTTGATGTCAAATTGACGTGTTAAATATAGTAAATAAGACCTGATAAATTAAATTTTGAAAAAGTGTGATATATAGCGAAATTACCCTACAATTTCCAAATTACATTTATGCGTGATTTATGCGGGAATCGTGCATCTCGTATCAGAATATGATTTTAGTGAAATTATATTTAATATAATTATTTATTGAAATTTAAAATAATTTATTAAGGTCAAAAAATCTGTCACACATAACATAATATATTAAATATTTGTAAATATATTTTCCACGTTTGTGTACAAAAACACAATATTATATTTTTGAAATTATTTGTTCCGTATTGGATTAATTAATGCTTCAATAATAATTTTGACGTCCTGGGCCCTCGGAGCTACATGGTCGATGCTGAGCTGCGAATGCACGAGACGACTGCAATCGCACGCGCACGATACGTCACGCGATGTAAATAATCGCGCAGAACGTACCGCCGTCACGCGCGTCAGGGCAAATAATTGCGATTGTTACAAAACGGACGCGCTGCTGAGTGAAAATGTAATTTCGCAATTCGAGATGAAGGGAATTCGCGCCGTTGTTATTCACGAAGCGTCACTTTTCATTGATCGTTTTCACCAATTTGTTATTGATCTGTCCTTAAAAGCGAAAACTTGGTTAGGTACATCTGTTTTTAAGAACGTAAAAGGTCGAAGAATAAGAATAAATTCGATTGACAGAAATATATTGTAGTAATATCGAAGAAGATACGTTAGAAAAATGAGTTACTTTTTGTTACTAGTTTAAATATTTCTACTAATATTTTTACTCTTTCTTTCTTTATATTTTTCTCATTTCCCGTTGATTACACAGCCACACAAAAAAGTGTCATGTGCGAGAGATTGGATACATGTATCCCTATCTATTTTGAGGCTCTGAAACCGAATATGACTTCACAGATGTGCGCCATCAAATCAGGATTTTTTTACGGGATTGAATAGTGTGTAATTTTAAGGAATGTTTGGTAATTTTTTGAGAGTAAAAAAAATCCTGATTTGATGGCGCAATTCTGAGGAGCAATATTCGGTTTTAGAGCCTCAAAATATATAGAGATACATTCGTCTAATCTTTCGGAAATGACACTTTTTTTGCGTGGCTGTGTGATAAAAAAAGATCCATTATTACATTGTTTTTAGCGAAAGAGAGGTGAGAGAGTCTCTTGAATGCTTTATACATGCCTTCTCGATTAAATAATATTTATTACAATACTTGTGTCATATAATCAACATCTTTAAAGAAAAGTAACTTCTTTTATGCATTTGAAAGAAATTAAATCTGTTTTTCCATTCCTTTTCTCACTAATTGTAGACAAACATCAGTTATTAATCCAATTTCAACTAGAATTCCGTATAAGAAGAAATATTTGTTTGGAAAAGGTTAACAATAACTTTATCTCCCTCTCCTTTTAACTCTCTGACTCTTTGTTCCTCTCTCTTTCTCTCTACATGTCCATCTACCTACCTCTCTCTTCTCGCACCGATTAATATCATTTTTTGGTTATATGAAAGTATGTGAGAATATAAAGTTTCATTTTCCGATCTTTTTTTTCTTTCGATAGAAGCGACCGGAGAATAAACAACTCCGTTTAATCCCAAGACGGGATTCTTATCGCTTCTTTTATGCATACTTTGTAGACCTCGTTAGCGCTCTCTACGCCCTACGTACTTTTTCAACTACTTACTATTTAACGGGGCATTTTTTAATTTAGCGAGCGCACGGAGCGTTCGCGGATAAAACACTCTGCGTGGATATTAAAATTCCTTCGAGATTCTTTCCAACTTTACCGCTCTTTCTTGGAGAAAAGAGCTCCGCTGTGAAGTAGTTTAACATTCTTCGACAGTAAGCAGTAACTATTTATACATGTTTATTGCCTCCACACGCATTTTTTGCAACCACTTTCATAAATAAATCCTATAGCAATTACGATTTATCTACAAGTCTCAATACCGTTACTCTCAAAGCTGTTCTCGTAACGTTAAGTATCATGCTACGAATCCTATCATGCTAAAAAGAGTTTTTAATTATTTACTTCTGTATCATTCTCAACATTATATACTGAGTAACAATTAACACACACCTTGGGACATTTGTGTCCTGTGCATTTTTTTTCTTTGAAATATCTTGTTGGCTGTCATTAGATATAATATTTATATGCAATTTTTTCAAATATATAATTATACAGATACTTTCTAAAGATGTTAAAATACATGTAAGAGTAATAATTTTTGTAAAAATATTAGGTTTCTGTTTTTTGTGATCAGTTGTAAAAAATAAATCTGAAAAATGTACGGTTACATTTATTCAGTTGATGTCACGACTTACGCAAAAAGAAAAATTGGTTGAAACACTAAAACATTTTGTTCGATACATTCAACTAAATGTTGAATTGGTTGGTAAATTTTTGATTAAAAAAAGCTTTAACGATTGACACAAATGAACTACATCTTTTTTTGTACAGCTAAATAATTGCTGTATTAACTCAATTTTAGTTGAACGTATTGGACTAAATATTTTAGTTTTTCAACACATTTTTTTTCTAGGTATAGAAATGTGAGAATTACATGAGCAATTGAAAAGATAATTAATAAAATAATTTTAATATTAATATTAATGAAGAGAGAAGAAACAATTTTTATGAATATTAAATATCAAATTTATGCATTTATATCAGAGGAGAATGGAATCTTAAGGATTTACATTGATCTTGGCAAATATCCTTCAAAAAGTTTAAAGTAATTATAACAGCATTAATGCTTTTAGCAAGCACAATGTCAGCTTCTTAATCTTGGAAAATTTGACTCTGAAAGTGCATTTAAACAAGATTTTAGTTTCTCTCAATTGAGATATACGGTGAAGTATATTGTGTGCAGTTTTTCAACGCGAACACGATATGTTACCAGCGGAAAATACATTGACTTTGCTACTCTGCGTTTAAAGCCGCGTTTTTTTTCCTCTGTTCTTTTTCTGACGAGAAACGGACGAAGTAATCGAGTGAATCAAAAGCTTCTCTGAATGAGAAGAAAACGGATCCGCGCGTATTCACGCAAACTCGTACATATATGCGTGAAAGTGAGAGGGAACGTGACGAGAACAGCGGTGGCGGGAAAGTGCAGGAAATCGTGCTGTTTCGATGCCATTTCCATGGAAATTGAGCACCTCGAGAGGGCCCGGCGGGCTCTCTGGTCTCTTTTCGACGTCTCGATCCGCGACGCGCTATGGAGCACGGAAAAAAGAAGATAGAGAGCGAATTATCAGACTCCAATAGGGAGAAAAAGAACAACCAAGAGACCGGTAAATTATTTTAAAATAAGCTAGGAAATTAGAAAATATAGGTAATATGAAGTAATGTAAAATACATATGTAGCGTGTTTATTATATTAGTGAAAATTAGTATATATATGTAATATATACACACGCACAAAATAATATAGCTATCTTTCTCTAATAGTAAAATTAAAAAATTAGTTTTTCTCATTAATTTTTTCAAATATAAAATATAGTTTGAAAAATATGATTCTAATTTATATAATTATAAATAGAATTTTACCGAAATATTAAACTATGTTTTACAGTAAGGAAAAAAATTACTAAATTTTAATAAATATTTATTCGAATAGTACTAATGAAATATTTACTAAATATAATTACTAAATATATTTATTTAATACAGGAATCAATTTAAGTATTATTTTTTCTTATAGAGCCAATATTTATGCACCGTAAGTAAATACTTTATTAGTACTATTTGAATAAATATTTATTAAATTTATAAATTTTTTCTCAATGTATTACATATGCTGAGAATAAAAATAAAAAACTGCCGTATGAAAGCTACTAGATAATTTTGAATACATTACATTGCAAATTCTTTAATTAAAACTCAATACGAACTTTTCTTTTAACAATGAAGACATTACAATTTTTTTTTAGATATTTTATGAGGTTGTCATCTTGTATTTTTCTCTATTAACACGCTTGTTTTCTTACTTTGATCTTCTCATTTAATTAATAAACACGATAGAGCTACTGCTAACAGAACACATTTGACGTTGCTCGGTAAAAAGGAATAAACGTAGCGACAATCAGGAACAAACATGCAACGAAAAACCAAAACGAAGATACCGAAGCGTAAATTGAAACATATGCAGCCGCGGCCGTTTTGAAATAATTACGAACAACGCCGACGGCGTTTGTTTCAAACAAAAAAGTGTATGCAGCACGTATGGTGTCTTTTTTTGTTTTTCACAAAAACCGAAATATTTAGTTTTTGCGACCAATATTTTTTGTTGAATTTGTGATAACAATACGCGTAAAATATCGCGGTTATCATTTTGTGATATATTAATTTCGGTACTGCTAATTTTTTTTTAGTGCAAAAAGATCTTTTAATTCTTAATTTGTACCATATCTACTAATATTTTTATATTTTTCAGATATATTATACATATATATGTATGCATTTATTAATTTGGATCGATTTTTCGAAAAAGTACTATATAACAAGTTGCAAGTTTTTTGAAAATCGTATTACATGCAATAACGCATGTAATTCTGAGAGAGGCCATTTTGAAAATATCGTAACATCTATCAATGAAATGAAACTCGAATTCGACGAGACCGACAAAATGATTTTACTGATCAATCGCTACGCACAAGTGCGCGCGCGCGCGTACGCGTGTGTGTGTGTGTGTACATATGTGTATGTGCATTTTCAATGGATCACATGCGATAGCTCTCTTTGAACTTGCAATCTCTTTCATTTAGGCTGTTTCGCTGGTCTCGATTTTTTTTAGTCCTTTTAACGCTGATATTCCTTTGGCGCGATTTTACGCGAGCATCGATAATATTGAAATTTGTCGGGACATACGGTCGAAAGCGAGCAACGAAACTAGAGAGTCATTGATTAAATACAAAAGGAACGTGATATTAAAAAATTGAATTATTTACTTGTTGATTTCGCACAAAACGCACATTCAAATAGACTACTTAATGAACAAAATTGAAACGCCTCTTAAAATTTGATTGGACGCAATTTTTGCCATTATAAATTTCGAGTGTTATTAATCACGCGCTTTCGCGCATGTCAAAAGGATGTAAATAATTTTCAAACAAACGGACGTAAATAATTTTCCAACATCGTAACCGTTACTTCAAATGTTCGCTCTCCCGCGCACTTCATAACGGTGCGCGGAATTCTTTCTCTTTCGATTGGCGATTGACACGATAGCCCGAGAGAAAATCGCGAATCGGCGAGCGTTGTAGAATGCCGCGACCGATCGGCTTTTATCCCGCGAAAACGCTTATCCGATAACTATTGTTTGCACGCTTCCATTTACGAGGTGAATTTTCCATGCCGCGGTCTGTGCCGTTTATCGGCCGTAACCGTCGCCGGTGCCGTCTAATAAATATCACTGGCCGAGCGATTTTATTTTACTACCTCTAACGTTCTCTCTCTCCTTTAACGTAATCGGCATTATCGACCACACCAGCATGTGACCGCCGCGAACTCTTAATTGCCCAACTTTCCAAAATCAGCGAAATTCAAGTAGCGTGGCCAACGATATTATATCTCTCAGCAATTTCTATTTAAATGAAAAGAATATATAGTATAATGAATTGATATAACAGAGATATATCAATCCATTTTTTTATCTCAAAATTCCTTCAGTTTATTTGACTAATATCAATATTGTGTGTTAAACTCTTTCCTTTCTAAGCTAATAATAAGTTGCCGATGCTAAAATTTATATTCTATAATGAGAAATTATAATACCATATGCATATTCATGCTATTATGCTATGCTTTTAAAGGAAGATGTATTGCTGTAATTATCAATTAAATGTATGAATTATTTTAAGAGGGAATTTAAATAAAAACCTACGATCGAGCGATAAAACTGCGACATAGGTATTTAGCGAAGAAATGTTCAAACGTCTTACATGCCAATAAAAATAAAATACTTTTTTTGTATAGAGAAAATATGTGTGTTTACGTATGTGTATATTGGTCAGGTCATATTTGTCAGAGAATCAAAGCCGTTGACATATTCTCTGCGGTATGAGATATGCAACGAAATGATGTAAGAAAACGGAAGGCGCAGGAAACGGGGAGAGAAACGAGAAGAAAATTTTCAGCGTCGAGAAGGTAACTTTATTTTTTTATTCGCACATAAACGAAAACTGAAAGTCACGTTTGTGAGAATGTTTATGTGAATTGAAATTCAGTCTTTTCTCTTGCCACGAATATCGCGAGTTGGAAAACTGGAGTGAAGAGAGGGGGGGTATCGTTGCTGTCGTATTGCTGTCGTGTTCTTAGATTGCGTGTTACTTGAAAAATACTAATCAATGTCTTTTAATGTCACAATATTTGATTCGTCAAAAAATCGATTTAAATATATCTATTACGGCTTTGATATTACTTAATATTATTAGAATTAAAAAATTGAAATATAAAGATGTATCGATACTGACTGTTCGCCTCAGCACGGTCCTGACGGTCTCCACGTCCTGTCGTGTAGGCCAACTAGCGTAGACCATGCCACTGAGGAGGATAACGAATACTCCGATCCAGATAGTCCATGCCAGGATATTGCGCGTTCTGGCGAGCAGTTTACGCGCCGTCCGCGTCGAGATCACCTCTTGCGTCGGTATCTCCAGCTTCTGTGCCCGCCTCAGTATATCCTGGAGCCGCTTCTTGGCCTGTTCCACGTCCGGCACCCCCATCGTCCTTAGCCTTATCTTTATCCGTCCGTTCCCTCGTTCACACTACGTCGATCCCGAGTCCCGTAGGACCGCGTCCTCGCGCGTAGAACAGCTGCCGAAGGCTCACGATGGAGACATTAAGGGTTGACGAGATCGTAGGATTGTCTCATATAGAGTCCTCCTCGTTGTAATGGCGCGTTCTCGATTCTCTGCAAAATTTATCCCATACTTTGACTTTTTTTTATATTTTGAGGATCGCTTTTACCTTTGAAATATGTGAAAAGTACATGGTTCGTCCTTGCTCGTTCACGAAGTCTCTTTTGGCGTGTAACTCTTTTGATTTCCCTGACAATTTCGCATTCGCACAATTTTATTTCTATAACGCAAACGTCATCCTATATTGCGATATTGATATTTTCTTTATTTAATTTAAATTTCATTAAAATTTGAAAGAAGACAGATCCGACGTGGTCCCCGTTTGTCAAATGCGAACCGTATAATCTCGGTGGACGTACACGCGAGTAATCTAATATTAATTAATCCCTACAAAGGAAGAGTTTGAAAATACTGACTTGTTTGCTGCACCGTTCGCTTCTCACCCGTCCCCTGATTTAGACGTAATCGATTCTGGAATTATTCCCGCCGCACTACGGTAATTACCTAATAATTCCAGGATCGATTCCCCTTCCCCTCTCTATCCCGACAGGAATGATGCACGCGGAAACTCGTCCCTAATTTCCTCCCGTATGAAAGTTCGACCTAGTTTTGCAGCAAGCTCCAGGATTATAAAGGTTTGCACACGTGTCAGGCACGCTAACGATTTGACGCACGACGCATCGTAGCCAATAAGTTTTCTTCGAGAAGTCTAATTTTTTATTATTTAAATAACTATATGATAAAAAACCGAGAGATATTTTTAGTTTATAGATTCAGTGAATAACAACGAGAGATTACGGCCAAAGATGTGTATGAGTATCTCAGTTTATACGGATCCTTTTATTTTCGAATATTTTTGAATCAATTTGAGTTTTTTGATTATAATTTTTAATCGAATTGGACAGATTACTTTTTATGTGTAACATTAATTTATTTTTGTTATTTGTTAGTATTCTTAAAATTAAAATCAATAATTGAATCTTTATTAAATTTTCCATTAAAATACAATTTATTTACAATACAAATTAAAAAATGATTACGTTTATCTGAATAGATTGTTTAAAAATAATTTTAAAAATTGATCTACTGCACTATTAGTATTATATACATTACTCTTATTTAATATTACCTCTTTAATATTATTCTGATTAATTTAAACTCAACATTTTTATTATTTAGCAAGGTCTAGGGCATTGAGAATTTTTTTTATCCAGCCTTGTGTAACTTTTTCTTCAGTGAGTTTTATTCAAACTGTGTTCTACGATTGAATGGGATTTTCGCTTTTCGGGTATCTCGAGAGTTTCCGGTCGAGAGAGCTTCTTCGTTAGTTTCTTATAAAATTTCCCAAACGGGGTACTCCGTTGGCCTTGTCTGGATTATGTCGCGACGCGGCCAAAAAATCTTTTGTGAATCTTTCGAGGAAACTTTCGTGCCCCCCCCTAGCCGCGCCCCGAGGACGACACAGAGGGTGAAAGAGAGCGGTTTATCTTCCGAAAGAAGTTTCCGCGTGTATGAGAGGAGGAAATACCCCTTCGATCAAACCACAGCGACGAGCCGCGAGAGAGCACCGGGCCAGTGATTCTCCATCATCTTCCTCTTCGCCAAGACGTCGATCATTTATCACATGCGCGTTCAACATTAATCAGCCGCTTTGTACCGGTAGAGGAATCTCCAGAATTCATGATACTAATATAGGAATTCGACTAGACTCAAAATTAACCGCTAACCTCCTGAAATTGCAAATCTTTTGCGGTTACAAAATTCCATTTGTAGTGCATAAGGGGATTATTAATAATATTCTTGGCAAATAGTTGAAATTCTTCTCCAAAAAAATTTTTAAGAAAGAGTTAAAATATAAATGTATAGAAAGATTTAATTTTCAAACTTCAAATGGACTTTAATAGAAACTTTATGTGAAATTTAATTTTACAAAATAATTTTACTATTGAAAATTCTTGAGAAATATAGAATTCTCTGTTAGATTATTATTAAGAGAATAACTCTGTATTTTTTAAAGTTCTCTCGTTAGTCATTGACTAATTCGAATTAATGGTTGAATATCTTATATACGTATATTGTGCATCATATTACATATTCTGTAACTATTTCTGCAGTGCCTTAGGGAACGCTGTTACAGGAGAAACTTTGATAATATCCCATTTCTAAATACAATTACAATATAGAGACTTGCCGTACTAGTGATAGTATCATGTTACGAGCTATCGAATTGATGTTTTCGATAGTTGGCCCGTTTTCCTCTTTGCAACACAATGAGTTTCCACATACGCGTTTGTGGACAACAAACTACTGCGCTACTTACTAAAATTATCTTTTCCTTTTTTTTTACGTTTATTTCTTTCAATCTTTTCTCTTTTATTTCGATTTTTCGAGTTTACTCTAGTTTCTTGAGTTTAGTTTCACTTGACTTCCAAACAATTAGAAATAAACGTCTTGTTTGTAAATTGACAATTATAAGAAATGCCTGATACAATTTTTTAATCTGCAAAGTAACTTAACTTTAAAAGACTTTTAATATTTAATAGCCAATCGTAAAATGTAGAAATGAGATAACAAGAAATAGAATTTTCGTTATGAAAAAGTTGTCTTTGAGTCAGTTGGCCAAATTAACAGAGGAGAAAAGAGAGGAGAAAAATTCTAAAGCGTCCCGGCACGAGGCTCCTGATGGGAGGGCTAATGTAAAATACAGAGAATTTATGTGTACATATTCGGCGAGCAGTAATATCGTGCAGTAAGCAGCGAATCCGTTTTGTGCTCTCATGCGGAATAACTCATTTGACGTTAGCTAAACACGATGAACTAGATTCCGAGAGACGCGCGTGGGATATCGCCAGCTAACGTCTACGAGTCCGAGATTGTCTCGGCAAACACGCTCGCTAATTCATAATCTCTCTGGAGACCGTTCTGGAGATGGAGATGCGCCACACTCGATTACACACGAGGAGAATCCCTTCGCAGGGAATCACATTCCGACGAAATTACAGAAATCTTCCGCGACAAATAGGGAAAACGTGTTAATTAAGTTTTCGTTATTTAGTGTTAACAATTTTGCGAGCGGTTGTTAAAATAAAGTGTATATTCAAGCAGATGCTTTATTTTATAGCTACGTGAAACGTGTTGAAAGAGTTGCGAATTTAAAATAATTTTTAGACGAGTTTGATTCCTCTTTAATGAATACATAGTAATTATTGATACAGATATCGCAAAGCAATAAAAAATATTACATACGGTGCGATATAATTGAACATTCGGATTAAATATAAACATTAATCGCTTTATATAAAACCAATCGTAATTACAGATATTAATTAATTCAGATATATTTTTATCGTTTGCGTTTACGAGCGTTTGTCACGTTTTTCTCTCTTTCACCGTTTTAATTACGATACGATTAATGAAGTCACAAGGTATCGAAATAAGCTGCATATCAGAATTTGTCGGAAATTATGTTGTAATGATATCGCGTTTCTGAAGTTCAGAGGACAATCGTATATGATTACATTTGAAGCACGTTATCCGACATCAAACCCTTTCATCTAATTGCTCCTATAGCTCAAAAACACAATCTAAAGTTATCCTTCTCTACTGAATAATAAACTCCTTAAATTTATAGTTTTTGAATCTTATAATTACATAGCAAATGTGTCTTCGCGTTATTTTGTAAAAGAAATTTTATTAAGACTAAATTATTTTCATTAAAACAACTATTAAATATAAATAAATCTACTTATTATATATATATCCGTATTAATAATCACGATCGGTTAATTAAATATGCTTGTAATTTTAATTAAAATTTTCACAATTTTGCACTATTAAATACTCTAATACGATTAATATTATAATATTGTTTTCTCTGTCAAATATTGTAGAAATGCATTTTGAACAAATGAGAACTTATTATAAATTATCATTTTTCTTTAATTACCATAAAAATTAGCTATCTTACATTTCTATCTAAAAATAATTCACTGATTTTTTTTAAATAATCAAATTGTTCGAATTTAACATAAATCTTTTAATTTCTTACACTTATATTATTTTATTTCATATTACTGCCAATTCGACAACCCATCATTGCGAGATTGCGTTTTTTGTATACGTTAGTTATAATTAATCGTCAAATATTTATTGTTTTCTCTTACTAATGTCTTAGGACGAATCGAGAAGCTGGTTAAACCTCAATTAACTGTATTAAACTTACGAAAGTAGTTCGTAGCGCAATATATAATTAACATTTTCAGTCTGCTATTAGAAAGCAAAATTGGAAAGTAGAACGTAAGCATTTTGATCAGGTATCTCGTTACTGCCATTAATTTACTACTTACTGTATCATTGTTACGTCGGTGAAACGTAAAAATTCGCAATGATTTATCGAAACATTTCGATTGGCCATTAAGTTCCAGTATCTAAAAATTACATCTGTACAAATCCCGCCGATTTTTTTTTTTTTAACCAATTTTATTCGTATGGCACTCACTCATATCGCTGAAAATCTAATCGCCGTAGAATTTTGGCTGGTTAATACTGGCAGTATAGAACAATTAAATTTGTGTACATTTCGCCCGCTGTCGAGTAACTTCGCTCGTTCGTTGAACTCGTATCTCTCATTCTATATTGCCTCGTATTGCCTCGACAAACGAATTGGCAAGTGATTGCAGGAGGATTTCGGTACTACCTCGGCCAGCGTATTGTCGGATAACATGTGACGATTAAATCGCTACACATTCCACTTGTGTTAGCTAACGTCATCGCCATCGATACACCATTCACTGGTATTGCCATGTATTGCCGCAGTTATTTGGCCAACGTTACTGTGACAATATGAGATTACATGATGATTAGTTAGACACGATAGTGCCGATGTTGACTAACTTCATTCTCGCGAAGTGTCATTCCGTGTCGCTCGAAATAATTGATGAAACGATAACTGATAAAATCGTCATATCAGCTCAATCAAAATTAACATTTCCCGGACGATACGCAATCGAATTGTCGTTCAAGTTGTTCAACATCACCGACGCGGAACAATTGAACCAACACACATTTCGCCTGCATTAATCGGCTCTCTCGGTTATCCGGGCGAATAGCGTACACGTAGCTCTACACACGATATCCGATGTTACGCCATGATGATAAATTTTTTACTGATATGTCATCGCCTGAAGTGACTTCGTGGGCGTGCGAGGTTTGACTCGACCGCGTTTTTGAGATCCTTACTGTGTATCGTCGCTCCTCCCTCGACGAGGACACTTTTACCCATCAGTAACGCCAGCGAGATACCGGTACACAATCCCCGACTGGCATATGACACCCCACAGCGTCTCCGTGCACACGTGTTCCGTAAGCTTCACTCCCGTAGACGAGTTTCTAGACCACGGCCGGCATCGTGGCGTACATTTTCCGTCGGCGAAACGATTTGCGTGTCCTATCGGGTGGACGATGAAGACCGGAACGAAGGCGGAACGAGATCTCACGAACGGCGGCCCGATTCCCCGGACGGGCGAGAACTGACCGGCCTCGCCGAGGGTAGCTACCCTTATAGATATACGACGATGGGGCGCGCGCATGTGCCGCACCGGCGGTGATGCCGCGCCACGCTGCGGATCCGGCCGGCGCGGCGTGCTAAAGGGACGCGCCGATTGGTCGGCGGCGGGGGTGAGCGAACAGCTACCAGCAGGGGAGAAAGTCGGTCGCTCGGCCGGAAAGTGACAGTGATAAGAGCCGCCGTGCACGCCGGACGTGAGAGCGAAGCGCATAGATCTTCCGACGCCGCGCCGCCGCCGAGCGCCGTCAAGATGCTGTTCGACGTATCGTGCGAATTTAGTCCGCACAGTTACTATCTTTGGCTATATCAAATTAACAATTGACAGAAAATGTATTGAGAATGTCTAACTGAAATTGAACATTGATTTGCGCGCGCGCGCGCGCGTTAAATAGATATATAAAATTAACTTACGTATATATAGGAGAAATCTTGGAAAAATTTTCATGAAATTTTAAAATCGTTTATTTATTGCTATTTGTGGATCTTTCTTTAGAATATTATCTTTGCCCGCGAGAAATATGAATTATATAAATACAATTTATTATTTTAAAAGAACAGAGTGCATAATGCTTGCACACGTGCAAATATGCATACACATGACCTGGCTGCAAAGTTATTGCGGTATATATCTAATATCTATGGCGGAACAACGTCGTGCAAGTTTTGACTTGCAGATAAGCCACCTAACTCTGAAGCGATATGTTTTATGTTTTAACATCTTTCGCATAAATTAAAAAAAAAACAACATTTAAAATACAGATGAGATTTACAAGATTGAGCGTGGAAAACATCAACTTCAAAGTATTAGATGTACTCGTAAAAGGGCAACATCTTTTTGAAATTAATCGGTAGCGGGATACTTGATCGCAACAATTTTTTTTATAGCTAGTAAATTATACAAAATTAGTGTGAAGTGTGAAAAATGTTGTATGAAATCTGTGATGCTCATAAAGTTACGTGTTTCTTCGCACAATATCATTCCCTAAGGAGTTTTGCAACAAGAGTTGTTGTAAAACTCCCTTGGAATCACTGATTACCCCCTTTTCGCCGAAATTCCATATTGCGTTTGCTCGCTGTAGGCGGTAGTAAAAAAAGAAAGGAACAGCGGAAAAACTCCGCACGCCTAGCGGATCAAAGAACGGCAAGGCCGAAGTAGCGCGCGGAAACGAAGTTTTTAATTTACGTCGCCGAAGTAATATGTCGACGACGACGAAAACGCGCGAAACGTGGAATTCGGTGGGAAATATTCTCCCGGGCCGAGCAGTTCTCATTTCGTCCCGTGTTCAAATATGTGCCAGACTACTACACGTCCCGCGCGCGCATACTTCGAGTCGCACTACTCGTGCCACTAAAACTCCTGTAATTGCAAGAATCCTTCGACTTTCCGCGTTTTTCTCCCCTTCCCCTCTCTTTGCTGCCGCTTTTTATTGCTCGACTAGTTAGCAAATTCGTGCAAAAACATTCACGTGTCTCGAGTTGTCCTAAATCGTTAGCTCAAACGTGATGTTTTCTTTGAAAATTTATAGAATTTTTTATAAAATATAATAATAATATTGAACATAACATTTATTTGTCTGGTTACACTGCACAAATTTTTATTTTACAAAGGCAGCATTGAATCACGTCTATTTGACGATTTTAAATTTACTTTTGTTTTTAAAAGGTATAATGTTTGAATCGAATAATTTCTTGCACACGTTGTATTTTTGATCTGTTTTTAAATTTTTAAACATGCAATTTTTGTTTGATATCTTCTTAGTAGAGTTAATTTTTCCAAAAAACATGAACCTCTCTTTAAAGCACAGAAAGATTTAAATATTACGCGAATACGCATAACTCCGAAGCTTCCGAACATTATCGGTTGCGCTCCGTTTTTCTCGCAGCCTGCTAACGAAATCGCCACGTGCTCGCATGCGTTTGCAATTTGCTCGCATGTTCAGCGTCGATAAGCGCTATCGGGATCGTTCCGGCTCATTCGACGCGCGACCAATTACTTTTGCCCCAGGCACTTAGCGGAGACAATGGGGGCACGTCGAAGGTGGAAAATCAAGTGGCGGGAAAACGGCAGAGCATGTCACGTTTACCGTACAAATGTCGCGCGCAATCGCCCGTGAAGATAACGAGATTGTTAATTAGCGGTCGCGAAAGACGGCGCGAAAAAATCCGCGAATGAAGTGAAATAAAAAGGGTTTTCTCTCTCTCTTGTAAAAGAGAAACGTGTACCGCAAGAAACAATTTTTTTCAGAATTTCTCCCAAACTTATTTCTTTTTCTCTTTTTTAAAAAAAGCAAAAATGTTATTAATATGATAGGGTGTAGAACAAAATTATATTACTAATGAAATTATATTTAATATTACTACTGAAAGTATGTCAAATTCTTCAAAAATGCTAATTTTATCCCTTGATTTATCAAACTTAACTTGTTACGTTCATTATTAAAGATACTTTTGATATTAATAATGAATAATTTTGTTGTTGTAATTGTGGAATTTAATTTAATTTACACATACACACGTAATTAAATGATTATATTTAAAGTGCCCTCGAGGTTGAATGCAAAATATAATTATGAACAATTGGCAATGGAATTTTAACGAACAATAATACATTTATGAGGAAATTTATAACTAGATTTATTAGTTATTTATTATGAAAAGATATCGAATTACATATCATTTATAATTTAAGAACTATCGAACACGTCCATAATTAAAATGTTTTTGTTAAGTGTGCTGCTGTCTGTGCAACTTATTTTAAAATATATTATGTATGTACAATATATTGCATTACGTTATCTATTATTAGTGAAGAAAAACAAAAACGGAGTTAAAATTATATATTTCCTTTTTTGATACTTTTTATTAATTTACTCACAAATCATACATGGATTAATATAATGAAAATAAAATAATAGAAGAAAAGGCAAAAAATGAGAGAATTAATTAGAAGATTTAAGAGGTATCAAAAAATGACGGCAAATTGATTCACGTATTTCCTTTTGTTGCGGTAATAAAATATTTAATTGGTAGGTGAAATATAACAAAGAAATATTAGGAGCGTAAAAAAATATTAAATTACTCGTATCTTTTGATACGAGTTTCATCAATCCCAATCTCAATTTTATCATTGATTTATTACTTGATACGTCAATGCACGTTTATTCTTGCACCGGTGAACTTTTTTTTTATGGAGATTCTATCTATACATTTTGTGGCATTTAATTTTTTGAAAGGTTTTAATTATCTATTTACGTGTATTACGATTACATGCAGAATTATGAAATCCTTTTAACGAATTACACACATAAAATGATAAATTATTTAATTACTAAAATTATACTTGAATTAATAAATTTTATTACAAAAAATATTAAGACGTATATATTAAAATAGTTGAGACTAAATTGGATTAAATTTTTTTTTTTAATTATTAAGGGATCTTACACCAAACATTAGAACGCTAAATAAAGAATAATGTTTGTATAGCATTTTTTTGCATATTTATTATAAAAACTAGATAATATAAAAAGAAATATGTACATGTTACGATTACAAAATATGGTTGCAACTTTACGTGCTACAATTGCCATAATATCGAAAATGCATCGACATACTTTGCTGTAAAAGCTCGTCAACCCAGTATAATGAATAGAAAGCTGTAGCGTCGTTACGCGAAGTTTTAACAGGAACGAAAATGTCGTAATAACATCGTGAGCGCATGTACTTATCGATAAAACCGCGTAGAAATGGGAGATAAAAGAATATTTAATCAGCGCGCATGAAGTGGCACAGAGATAGGTAACAAAAAGTAGAATCGTTCCCCAAACGGAAGAGGCCCCTAGAGTACGAGATAGAAAGGGCAGATAAATGCGTGGTTAATTAGTATGCAAAGTTTGGGAATACCGTAGGCGAGTTAACAGGGAAAGCGTCACCGCCGTCGGTGTTACGTGAAGACTTGCGCAAATAAATTGCGGAGAAATTATTATGTCGCGATTTGCGATGGACGAAGTGTGAAGTGTAATTAATATGTGTAATGAACATAATTTAAAGAAATTTTTTTTCTGCAACATTTCTAGGAAACTTCGCATGAGAAACCAGATAATAGGTAAATGTAGTACAAAGAAATAATAATGTGTTGTAATACAGTATGTACATTGAATGTACATGTATAGCATAAAGTTTTATACACAAAAAGCAAAAAGTTTATGCTCAAATTTCAGACTTTTCTTTCGTATGCAATAGTTAATTTTTGTTTAATTAAAATAAGCTTTTCATTGAGAAAAGATTGAGATGTAATTAAATCATTTATAAAATTTTCTTAAATTGATTTTTATATCAAATTTAATACAAATCGGATAATTTACGTGTAACGGTTTAATTAGGGATTGACATCGTCGATATTTTTAGTAATATTTTTAGTTTTGATCAAGGATTATTTAGATAATCAGAAATCAAAATAAACATTTTTCTATTGATCAATTAATCAAGTAAAAGTAAAAAGTTTTAAATATATTATTTATTAGTTATCAAAGTGAACAAAATTTTAATTACTCGATTAATCAAATAATCAAAAACAAAACTTTTAACTTTTATGAATCAGTAATAAAAAAAAATTAATTACTTGATTAATCAGTAATCAGATCTAAAAGGTTTTCGATTATTTTCATTACTCAGTAATCACTGTCAAATATTTCTTGATTATTAATTTTTAATTTATTATTTTCCTTATTATTGGTTGTGGTCGACATGGTTTTGTCGTTTGAGTAAAATTGATTATTTTCTATGTATAAAGAATACAAAGAAAATTATAAATTTTATTCAAACAACAGAAAAGAAATCTAAAAACGGTGCCCCGTGTAATCAGCGTAAAGTACCAATTACACATACAAAAAGATTAAGTACAACGGAATATTTTTTTGATAAAATTATAACGAAGTAGGATTTTATAAATCTGATAGGGAAATGATTTAATTAACAAAATTGTTTATCCGTTTAAAAATAAACAATATATTTGATCAGAATAAAAGTCTCCGTTTTTGTAAAAAAAAATATTTTGCAGGATTTAGTTATTGTTTTTATCAGTGCAGTATCTAAAATAAATATTTAGTGAATAGTATACGTATGAGGAAATATCGTCAAATTGATGACAAAAAAATACAAATTTTTATTTTTTATTATTTTGTACTCTTAAAAGTACCGTTTACTTTTGAGAGTACTTTTTTTTTTAATTTTTATCTGTCAGACGATTGAATTTTCCAATGTTAAACATTGTGGCTAAACATTCTGTCTGCCCCGCGTGAGTGAGTCTGCTCACGCTGCGCGGACTCGCGTGAGATTCTTAATTTTTTGTCGAGCCCTGTATATCATTAAAATACTTGCCAACTTTGAGAATTGATGTTTGAAACGCCTATTATTGCTCAATCATTTGATGAAGCATCGGACGCGAGATGATGCTTTCTCTTTGAGGAAGATGAAGTTTCTATTGAGAGGAAGCGAAGAGATGGACACTAAGTGAATGAGAGAGTATTTGGATGGGCAATATCGACTGGCGAAATCTCAATGAAACAAGGATATTGATCTCGCATCGAAGTTCCGACAAATCTGAGAGAAGAAACGAAGAGGGAGAGAGGCGACAGTAGTAACTGAGGTTACTAGTATTAGTACTAGACTGCTACTCGATACTATCGAGAAGCGCCGCAGAGGATAAACGCTCAAGGAATAGATATCGAAAATCGAACGATACGCATCTGCCTGTGTGATTCAAAATGGGCAGTATTGGTCTACGAATTGCGAGAACGACTACGGGAAAACGCTGAAATACAGTAATAAATTGTAAACGCTGTTCTCGCCGTGCTTAACTTCAGTCTTGACAAAAATCAGAGAAAATCGAGTGGAAGAAATTTAATTTATTTTTTTCTTGTGCCACGTAACGTCGCTGCATGAATGTTGAGTGCTGCAATTGGGATGTAGATTTAGAGCTGGCGCATTCAGAGAGATTAGGAAACTGAATTTTATCTTTGAAAAAAAATGAGAAATGACGTTTTGTGCGACGAAAATCGTAGCAATGATTGAAACCATTTTAATCTCTTTTCAATCGTGTGAATTAATTAAATATTATACTATACCTAATTAACATATGTTTATACAAAATTTTAAATTTTAATTAAACTTATACAGTTTTAATTTTAAACATTAAGAGCTTTATCCAATTTAGTTGAATATAAACTGTATCTGTTGTAAAGTGTTTAATTAATTTTCGGTTAAATAAATAAGGATAATTTGTTTAATTATATATGTCACTGCGGTTTATGTTACATGTTAGCTTTATCATATGTTATTTTTTGAATGGGATTTAAAGTAATTATAAGCTCAATCACGAAAATTACTTTTACATATTTTAATAATGCACACGTCACATATTTGTGAAATAAAATATATAATTTCGATCATATCATAATGAAAGTAATTTTATAAAGATTATAATAGACTTTACGGATAACTGTGAAAAATGAGAGATAAGGATTATAATAAGGATTTAAGGATTAAGACAGATGTGTAATTAGGGATGAGTCGCGTTGAAAACTCATGCGACGTTAAGGTATCGCGGGAATTCTTTTTTAGAGAGCAAAATTTCATGCCGGGAATTATTTCGTCGCGGGCGAACGCGAACGCGATACGGCACGCGAATAAAACAAAGTATCCGCGGACGTCATCGTGATGAAGAGAAATCGGGAATCGTCGCTGGGGATCATTTGTCAAGTAGTTGCACCCGAGTGCTTCTACGCTGATCCGTTTATTATTTGAAATCGCGCTGAAAAGACTGAAGGAAAGTGATCGAGCAGCCGGATGAGCGCAATTCGGAGAGCGCAAAAACCGGATTACGGTGCAAAATTGACGAGCTAGAATCGCAGTTATTAAGACGTTTTTTCGTGTGCAAAAGCAGTAAAAATGATCGTATAACTTTTCAGAAAGGAGATTATGAATAAGACAATTGATTAAAAAATACTTTTAACCGACAATACTTTTTTTTTCTTAAAAAAAGAAATGGAACTTAAATGTTAAAAATATGCTCTGATCAATTTTTCAAATTTTATATCTGAAATTTTATTAAAAAGTTTCAGTTTATTATAGAGCAAATTTAACGATAAACATATATTTTTTTAAGAATCTAAAAAGTAATTTAAAAGTAAACAATTCATCAAAGAGTCTGTAGCTAAGCTCTGGTGCGACACGAAACCAGGACATTGGGTATACAAAGTTGAAAGCGTCGAGAGACATCCAAAGTGAAATGGTAGACGAGCGATTCGGCTGCAATCTTGACGAAGATCGGCGCTCGAGCACCAAATCGTTTGTCAGAGGGACACCGTAAAGATCCTTGCGAGTCGAATTCGCTCTTTATGCGCTCTAGACAGTCGTTTATTACCCTCGAAGGGTCGAGGGGTTGAATACGGTTAAGGGTAGTTCATCGCAGACCGTCTGGAGATGCCTATCGTTCCAGAAAAGTGCCGTTTGCTCCTCTCCTCCTCCCCACTTTGTCACCAACTTATTTCGCTCTCTATCGATATTCCTCTTGCTCTCGAACAGTCCTGATAACGACATCATCGTTGATGGGAATACTATTCCGCGGTGGATGAGTAAAAGTGGAAGTATTGTATTGAGAGAGTACTCCCCACGTTTTTGGATGGAAAGCTATGTATAGGTAAGAGTTTCCTGCTGCACACACGTTTATTTCTTAATTTCATAAAAATTTATATTCCTGCTAACAAACATTTTATATAAAATATAATTCTTAAAAAGTTAATTTTGAATCCCTGAAAAAAATTAGATTTTATATTAAATTACCTTTGTGCGTACGTGTTTGCGAAATTACATTTTTTGAACTTTGAACCAAAGTAAATTGAATCATTCTGATTTGTTTTTATTAAGGCGTTGGACATGAAAAGAGCATATAAACTCTGCTTCAGAAAATATATCCAAAGTTATTTCGTGTTTTGCACAATATGTCTGCGTTACTATAAACTTTATAAACAATTTAATGAAGTTAATTACCACGAAAATATTCCGTGAACTAGGACGAAAATTAGAAATCCTTAAAACAGGAGAACGCTACAACTTTATCGGTAATTAAGGGAGAAAGAGAAAGAGAGAAAGAGAGAGAGAGTTGTAGTTGCTTCCGACTTTTTGCAGAACAGAATAGCAAGCAAGCTCCAAGTTATAAAGCAATATATTTGTCAAAGCGGGACATTTCTCTTTATTCAAATGTCCTTTTCCGTCAGTCATCTCCGATTCAGCTTTCGCAATTATTTCCCCATGAGACGCGCTGCTCGTAGCAGACCCGACGACGACCACCGGCGCGGTACCGCTCCTTTCGAGATATCCGACGATCTTTAAGTGAGCGTGCAAAGTGCGTAATTCACATGCAGGCGAATTCACAGAGCCGTTTTGCGGTGAAAGGGCCGCGCGTTCCATCACGTCGGTACGGGCTTAAGGCGGAGATCGCGGTCGCGATACGTCAGGGATTTAATTGCCGGCTCGACGAACTCGACCAGCTGCTCTCGGCGCGCGAGCGTATTAGCCCTTCCGCTGCCGCTTCCTAATTTCAATTATTATCCCATCCGTTATTGCCACTCGGAAACGCCTCTTTTCAGCTCTCCGCGACGAGCGAATAAATCGCGTACGCCGGCCATTTACCGCCGATTTATTCGCTAGTAGTCTCCTCACTCCCGTTATGATGAGCTCGCGCGCTCATAAACCCTATTGCTAATGCCGCTCTTTACTGATCGATATGGTCTACTTCATTCTACGCCGTTAAAGATCAAGCTATTTTTGCAGTTTAGAGTTGGCAATATCTCATCGAACATTTATGCGATCGATAGGAAATGAATTAAGGTCTCTAAGAACAGAAGGGATTAAACGTGTTGCAAAGAAACGTTTTTATCATACAAAATATGTTTTACGAATAAAATAAAAAATGTGCTAACAATCGAAAAGACTTTCTTTTTCATTTAAAAAGTTTTTTTGGTAACTTTTATTTTATTTTAATGATTCGCGTTAAAGGCCCGCATGAAAAAACTTATTTTTAAAAATAATTTATATAAATATTTAAATAACTTGGTGTAAAGAAGTAGAAAAATTTAAACTCTCATGTCTATTAAAAAGTTGATCATATAGTTACATTAGTTACTATAGTTACATTAGTTTATACATATTTTACATGTACATCTCCGTAGTGCATTTGTAATTGTAAAAACCAATAAATTTCAGTAATTTCTCGTCGTTAATTTTAATAATTATCGCATTTATTATTGCGTCTGATTCAATTTTGCCGAACAAACAAATAAATTACGCGCTATTTTATCCGCTTGAAAATTTGGTATATTACAGATCGTAATTAGTTCATTAACAAATTTATTGTCTTAATTAATAACATCATAACGCGCGTATTACTTCCGGTTTACTAGCATTTTCAATTGGTGCATCAGTGTAAAGTGCAGCAATAGGAAAGATAAGCAATATAAATACCGACTGAAATAAAACACAATTGGACGTTTATTGGAATATACCTCATACAATAATTATATTAAAGTAATATTTATTACAAACTTGTAGTGCTCGCGCTGCGCAAATATTAATTAAGAAATATTATTTCTACATATTTATCCATACATATCTTTTACTTATTAATATATTCATAGCTTATATGTATATTGAAAACCATTGACGTCTCGATATTGAAACAATTGGCATTTTTCTTCGTTTATACCTGCATCCGATAGTTGAAAGAAATGGTGCGAGTTCTGGGACAGCCTATACATTGAAGGGTAGAAGAAGAACAAATTGCGCAACTTTCCTTAAGCTGCGGAGGAAGAAACCGAGACGGAGGAGCAAAACGAAAGAGTAACGAGTGGCGTGAAAGGGGGCGGGGGGAGGGTGGACACGGACGATAGAGGAAAGTGTGAAGAAAATTTTTCGCAGGATGAAGAGACGCGTGACTCGATATTTTTTTTTTGCTCGAAGCAACTTATTCGTCCCCGCTGGTTCTCTCCTCTTCCACTCCGTGCCATTTTTTTTGCCCCGTGCTGCTGGAGGCTTTATGCCTGTCCTGCGTTCGCCACGCTGCAGTAAGATTTTTATACTTAGCTTCGCCAAGACCGTTTTTATAGCTTTTTACAACCCCACGCGAGGTATTATATCAAAGACTCAAGGTAGAGGGAGATATAAGCATGAGCAGATTTAGGAATGAGTCGAGGGAGGGTGCTAAACCGACCCGAGAACGTTATATATCAGAGAGTAAGAAGATATACTATAAAGACATTAAAATAAATCTGCAGTTTTCTTTTTTATGAGCCTAGATTTCCTTTCTGACACAGAGGAAAAACAGGGAGCTAAAATACAGTGACGGTAAATGTCAAAAAAAAGTCCCAAGAGAAACAATTACTTAAATAATAGCATCATTTATTCAGATAAAAAAAAAATACGGAAGCACGATATAAGAATATTTAGATTATTATAATTAAAAAAGTTTTATATAACTAAGGAAAATTTTGTGATCATTCTTTTACATGTTTAGTACAGTGTCCAATTTTAATTCAATTAATATTTTTTTGAATTCATGCGCGTGCCCAACTTAATTGTCCATTTGCAAAATACATATTGGAACTATGAAATCAGAAATATAAATTCAATTATTGAAATAACTTAAAACTTAAAGCAAAAGAGATTACGTCCATTTAATTCTTTCCAAGTTTGACAGAATAAACATTGGTCGAAAGAAATATTGAAGGAAAGCGGAAACATCCTATATCCTTCGATACCTTGAGAGCTCATCTCGCTTAACGCCTCTTGCCGGTCCTGTTTACACTTGCAGGACCACGTTCTCCAGCCTAAGGGATGGAAAACTCGTTTTATCCCCGTAGTCGCTTGCCGGTTGTCGCCCGCGGGGGCGAAAAATATTAAAAACGATAAAGAACTCGAGCCGAGCTGTTTCTTCGTGCCTCCCCTGGAGATAGATCGTCGTCGTGCGAGCATCGTTTTATCGCCCTTGCGCGAAAATCAGTGCCCTTGGTGTGCGCGTGTGTAACGTAAGGCGTGTAAAGCAATAGCAAGCAAGAAAGCAGCGAAAGCGGAACCTGGGAGCGGTTATAAATTTTTTGTAATGAAACTGCACGTTCGTACGCGTGATTTACGCGCTAATAGAGGACGCACATGTACACCGCCATCGTACAGGATATGCCGCTGTTCTTTTATCTTTAGGGAAGTTCTTGGATATCCGAAGTCAATTTTTGCCGAACGGAAATATTGAGGCAGAAATAGTTCCTGACTTATAAACTATTGAAAATGGGAAAGTTCCGAGGAACTTTAAAGAGCGTAAACCTGTATAACATTTTTTCTTTACTTTAGATTAACTTCAAGCGAATTTTTGTTTAATAAATATAATTGTTTGCTAAAATATTCATGGTTAAAGATGAAAAAGTCGCGAAGAACATTAAAACAATTTGAGTTTATATTGGACACGCTGATCTCGATTATATCGTGTGTCTTGTAAGATTTCAATCAAACAAAGAACGGCTTCTTCTCTGGTAAAAATGGCAACCATTTTTCTTCAGCGAAAGTTTAATTGAACGTCATGTTTTTCTAGAACTTCGTAATTTTCAATATTAGACACCTTGTAGCTAACGTCTTTTCTTTCGTCTACGGGGCAAAGTCGTTTTGTCATATTACTCGTGTTAAGTACAATGTTTTGCGAATCTTGCCGCGATGTGTAAAATGTTCTTTCCTTTCCTTCCTTCCGTTATCAAATCATCATACGGTAAGGACTTTTAGTATCATCGAACTGCTCGAAAGGACCCTCGAGGGTCGCTGTTAAAGGTCCCTCCTTTGAATACTAGGTGTCTTTCTATGACCCCCTTGACGGTTTCGCTTTCCTGTCACGTCAAGCCACAAGTTCTTCCCAAGGGACGCCGGACGGCTACTTTTATTCGATCAGTCAAGGATTTTTTAGCTCTCGCCCATCTCCGTCCGGTCACTCACCTATCCTCGTTCTTTCATCGTATCTCCTCTCCCTCCTTAAGTAAACGAATTTTATCTCGAAGGATGCTCAAAAGGAACGTCCGCGTCGAAAGGAAAAGCGCAAGGACGAAATTTAATTCGCCAGCAACGTGCGAGAGAAGCAGGGTAGAATCTTAAGGATCGTCTGAAGCTTTACGAAGGCGTCTGGATTAACCCAGCTCAAAGGAATAGAGAGCGGTATCAGCTTTGAAAAAAATTGATACAAAGTTGAAAACAGAAGGTATATACGATACGGAAAAAAAAAGATTATTAGAATAATATCGGACACTCTACGTAGGTATAACTAAAAGTTGCTTTTGTAAAATTGGAATAAAGTAAAAACTTTGAATTGTTAAACTTGAGGTTGGTTATGACAGGAATTTTTATTTTTTTAATTAAGATTAATAATTAATAAGACTTTATGTTTTAACAATGGATCTTCCAAAAATAATAATCTATAGTGATCTCATGTAAAAAAAAATGTTTATATCATTTATCTATTGTACTTGAAAGTAAAATTTTTATAATGCTGCCATGTTAATAAATTACTGTGCACCTGAATTATAAATGTCGATCCAGCATAATACCGTGTTTTGAGAATGCATAAAAATTTTATAGTACCTGCCACCAGATAAAGGACTAGGGATAGACGATGATCCAAATTAGCTGCATTTCTAAAGGTGTAGGAGTAAGAGGTAGGAAACGTGGGGAGTGTGCTAATGAACGGTGGAGAGGGTTGGAGTAAGTGGCCTCCAAAGGGAGGGAACGGAATGAGTAAGTGGCGTTCTCAGGCCGGAGATGCGCCCTCCGTAAGCGGGGATTCGGGAAAGGACGGAATCTTCGGTGAATCCGGTCTGAGTCGTTCAGATTTAGCGGTGTGTCGGCGGTGAATTAAATTTCCCCGATTTGTTCATCGCCCCTGATTTCCGCACCCTCCTTATGACAACTGACATAACTTAATGCTCCGTTGCGGAAGGTGCTGTAATGTCTACCACTAATATCGTATTAATTATTGAAATTAAGTGTTTACGAGAAAGCGTGATGATGCGTGACGAAATCATTTGGAAATCTAAAAAGAGATTGTAAGACTTTTTTACAATCGTGCGAAGAAAACATTTGTTATAGATATATAATACATTTTGATAAAAATTTAATAAAATTTTTTAAAATATTTTTACAAATAATAAAAACATAATACAGATACTTGACAATGTAGTTTAAAGAAATATTATTTATTTTAGAGAGGAGGAGAGGACGTGATAAAAATCTAATAAAACTTTTAGAAAAATAATATATTTCTTCGAAAAATACAATTAATCAAATAAGAAAAATATAAGAAAAATTAATTAAGAATTGTATGAGAAAAATGTAATTAGAAAATTTTAATTATTAATCTTGAATTTTTAATAATTTAAAGACATAAATATTTACTAAAGATAAATCTTGAACGAAAAAATTCTTTTGTTTTGTTTGTTTTGTTTTGTTTCATTTATTTTTAGACGATTGAAGTGGGTTTTCTAATAGTAATTGTAAGTTTTAATATTTCTTTGTTTTAATCAATTTGTCTACGTGAAGTTAATGATAGCTTGCAGAATATTTATTTGACATACGACGGAAACGTGAATGGTCTCACGAACGAAAAGGGATACCTCGAAACTGCCAAAGAAATTTATTGTTGTTTGTTGTTGAAGCTGTATTTAATAACATTTAATAAGATTATTGGGACCTAAAGGGAATTTTTTTATACAGTTTCTTCATACTTGAAAATTTAATCCGTAAGTTTTAAAAATTGAAAAAATCGAGTTATTTTGTTCGCGAATATGTTTTATGGATATTTTCATATGAGAATGCATAAATTTGCCTTCGTAATAATAATCGAGTATTATTAAAAAATTGCAATGACTTATTCTTTATCTGTTCATAAATAGCTAAAAGTTCAATTAAATTTTTGGAGTATTTAAATAAATAGTGCGTATAAATACAGTTTGACAGTTTTGATTTGATCACATGCACATCATAGTTCTGTGAAATTGTAATAAGAAGATATATTTTACTGCTTTCTGGATAATTATTCTGCAAATTTATCTTTTCTTTAGTTTTCCTTATGCTCTTTTATTATATATCGATATATATATTTTTTTAAATTACGCACGCCACAATGAGATTT
Source organism: Solenopsis invicta (assembly GCF_016802725.1). Classification (NCBI taxonomy): domain Eukaryota; kingdom Metazoa; phylum Arthropoda; class Insecta; order Hymenoptera; family Formicidae; genus Solenopsis; species Solenopsis invicta. Next base: position 18,392,111 of record NC_052675.1, read on the forward strand.
TAATAAAAAATAATTCCAGTCTGATTGCCAGTAATTCGTTGAACTATTCTAAAACTCTTCGAGAACGATTTCTCGCAGCTGCGGGAAAACATTCCGGTGAAAGTTCACGGTTAAAGTTACTGAAGAAGATTCGCCCCCGTAGCGAATAAACTTCGTAAGGAGATCTTCCTTTTAACTTTTGACTCCTCAACCGCTCTTTCTTCAGTGTAATAAATATTTGTGTGCATATTTGATATAAAAGCAAACTATACGACTCTTTGAATATTTTTACTAAAGAAAGAAAAAATATTTTTCAAAGATTTAAATGATATTTAATATATATATATATATATAAAAAGAAATGATAATTTACTTGAAATGATGAATTCCTTGTACATCCATTTAATGTCTTTCAAGACTCTGGATCTTCTGTCGCTACTACCACTTATACATTTCGACCTTTTTCTTCAAACTCATATATCTCATCGATTCTTATCCTCTATATTCATTTTGAGTCGTCTCTCCATTCGCTACGGTCTGCCAGTGCCGCGCTTTTTGCTTTTTCCCTTCGAAGAGTACTACTTTTCGGTAACAAGCGCCAAACCGCGCAGGGTGGAGGCGATTAAAGTTGTTTTTCCGAGAGGCCGAAAGAAGCCGTTTGTTGTCGTTTGTCGTGTAGCCGCAGAAAGAGAGGAGAAAATAAGAGAAAGTTGAAAAAAGAGAAAGAGAGAGAAAGAAGATAGTGAAGCGACCGAGAACTGGTCCAGGCAAGAGAAAAGGGGTTGGGAAAACACGAAACACGATTCACTGTTTTTACGGACAATCCGCTCGTAAAACTTCCACCGGAATTCGATTTGAAACTTTCCGCGATCTCATTTGTATTCTTTTATTCAATGAATCGTCCGTTCCATAGTTGCGCGGTCAACGAGCCGGATAATCCGACGATATATCGTGAGTATCAGTGATAACCGCGGCGATAACGCTGATGGACGATTTGTTTAAGCTGGCAGGGCTCTTTCCAGATTCCATTTGCAAATTTGCATCTAAGATTTGTATTCGAGTACGGTTATTTTAAACGTGAGATTAAAACCGTGTGAATCTTTCTACAAGACCTAAAAATAATAATTTTTAATTGATGCGACACAGATTTATCTCCGCAATTTTTTGGTAATTTAATAAAATTGATTTCTTCGATTAAAATTCCAAGAGATGATTTAAAGAATGTTAAAGAAAAAAAATTTTGAGACAAAATGTGCTCTCGTATTACATGTAATTGTAAACAAACGTATCAAGTAGAACGAGCATCTCGAGATACTGAAATTTTTAAATCAATAAAATAAACGGCATTATTAAATCAATTATATAAATGACATAATTTATTAATTAAAAAAATTGATTCGAAAAACCATCATCTTACTCCATTTTTTTACGTTTGCCAGCAAACGTCAGTTTTGATGGAATCGGTATGCTTTTTGGGAAAGGAGGATATAACGAGGACTGCTCTCGCGGATGCGAGTTTGTTGGAATAATCGAGGTACGTCCGCTGTTGCTGCAATTCGAGATTGACGCAGCTTACGAACGGGTAATTAATACGAACGGTAGTGCAATTATATACGCTGGTACATTAATTCGGCGTAACGCTCGCGCCGACAAACCGGCGGTGCAACGGGCGAATCAATATTTTATTCGTAATTTGTCACTCGCTCGCTCGTTCTCGTTACACTCGCTACCTGTGTGTGTGTGTAAATACGCGCACGTGCGCGCGAATTTAACGACGAGACCAACCGCGGAGTGGGCGCAATACGCGATTACCATTCAGGCAGGAATTAGTTGCAATAAATCAATCCGAAAGGCGCGAGATTTTTTCGATGGATAGGGCACAACAGCGTCCACATTGCAAAACAAAAAGAATCGAACTGCGAAAATTTATAGAAAAGGACTCAAATTCGAAGTTCTGTTCTTTGACGATTTTCCACATTAAAATTCATAAAATTCAACTAAATTTTCACATTAAGAGTATAACTGAATATTTCTATAGAGATTTTTATATAAAGATAGAATAAAAGAATGAGCGTCGAGAAAAACTGTTTTGGAAAAAACTCTAAAATTTCGATTGATTGGGGAAAAAGCTAATGAAAATTTCTTTTTGATCTCACGAAATTTTTATATAGACAATCGAGCAATATATCACATGAGTAATAAAATCAGTAATCTTTGTTATGAAGTATTTTGTGATATAGTGATATATAATAAGATATATGAATTTTTAATGTCTTTTTTCAAAACTATATTTGTCTTTTTTTAGACATTAGGCCACGATGATGCGAAAAGCATGAAAACATGAAAGTTACGAACTCGATTGGATTCCTTATGACCTTATGACGTGCTTTTCTTTTCCTTCGATCTAAGCGGTTTTTTTTTCATAATTATGTCGACTTATTTTCATAGAAACAACTCAAGTAGTACACATTGGTTTTATACATTTACAGTTTCCTAAACCGTTATAAAATACGATACGTTTAAGAAACATATATAAAATATTTCCTAATATAAACCTGATATGAACCCGATATGAACCAACATGCGTACAACCAGGAAATTAAAGGGAGAAAGGGAGAGTCTCTCGTCGATACTAGTTTCAAACGACACGAAATTTTCGAGGACACGACTCGAATAGTTCGCGTGATTCGTATCGCGATTTCTATATCGAGGTCGCTCAATTAAGTTCTCTCCCTCTCGCGAGCAGCGGCTTTGTATAAAGGGTGAATCCGGCAGGATCTAATGCCAGCGTTTCCAGGGGTAATTTATAGCCAGCCATTGTACTTCGAATGGCTCTCTCCCGGTATCACCGAGGATGCCAGGGAACGGAAAGGAGGGAAAGAGACAGAAAGACGCAAGCGGCGGAGGAGAGTGTGCAACAGGAGAGAAAGGGAGGTAGGATCGACCATTGCAGATATGTCTGACAGGCTAAAAGCTGCGGGGGTTGCGAGAAGGTCGGGGTGAGGAAACAGTGGCTGACTGCCTGGGCTCTACTACTGGCAACTCGGTAGCATTGCGTATTGTTTCCCATTCTATTTGCTTTACAGTCTCTCGCTTCTTTCCGCTTTACTTCGCTTTACTTGCGCGAGCGCATAGATGTGCATGTGCATACGCATTTGCGTGCCCGTGTGCTTCTTCCATTCGCCTCGCCGTCTTTATTCAGCCAACGATGCCTAGGATGCAGTGATACGCAGAGTATCGTTGTATCTCCAAGCTGTTAAATAGTCTTCAGTTGTAAGGCAAATTTATAAATGACGTTTTCTTGGTTTGATGCTCTTTAAATTTGAAATTTTTAATGAAAATTTACGATCGAGCTACAGCAACGCAATTGCCTTTGTGACATTTAAAATTAACATCTACGTGATAAGGCAAATGATCCAATTACTGACGGAGTCTCAAATACTAAAAATTTGATCTTAAATACATTTTTTATTATATATAAATTATATTATTATATACTAATTGTATTTAATTTTATTTGAATCGATTCTTAAGGAGTTTGTATATATTATTATAAAATTTTATTAAAAATTAAACTTCAATATCTTCTAATTAAAATAAAGCATTTAAAATAGATTTTTAATATTTGGAGCACTGTCAATAATCAAGCAATTTACCTGTGCAAGTTATAAAAAAAAATTAATAACATAGAGGATGACATGGGGATAAACAAACGACTGTATAACAGAAATGACAATTGAAAAGTTGCTGAAACCGAGTAGCTGTTACTTTTTAACAAAAATTGGCAGAAATGAAATGAATCAAATGCCGTATTGTAAAAGAAATCCATCGTTTTTATTAGCACAGTGCAAAAAAAAATGTACAAATATTAACATGTGTAAACGTAAGTATTATAAAAAAAAGATCGATATTATTTGTATGGCCAGTAGTAGAAGTCGTCGCTGCAGTCAGACGCGAATCGGGCATCTCCGCCCCGGTTAATGAATGAGCGCGACGTGCGGCGTTTTTCCGAAGCGAACATGGCATACACGTGGAGAAGTTCGCGTCCATGCATCTGTCATACGCCCGATAACGATCGATACTGCATAGCTTCTTTAACTCATAGATGAGTCAGAGGATGCTGACATGCAGTCGAGAAATTGTCTTCAGTTAACGTTGGCGATACTCAAGCCGCACGTTGTCAAATCCCCGTTCGCTCTCCAGGTACGGACTTAACCTCACTTTCACGCACAGATGTAGGTTAGGGTGCGCAGGAACGGTAAACAATCCCGCGATTAGCTCCAAGAAAATGACATTTGGAGGATTTAAAAATTGACTAAAGTCTGCATTGATTTTTCAGAAGATTCGCGATTTAATAATCGACAATAATTTCAAAGTTGTCAGATCGCGTAGGGCGACGATATCTCGCGAAGAGGCCGAACTGTTTTACAAGGAGCACAAGGATAAGTTCTTTTACAACCGCCTCTTGACTTTCATGTGTAGCGGCCCATCCGATATTCACATTCTAGCGCGTCAGGACGCTATTGCCAAATGGCGACAGTTGATGGGCCCTACTAAGGTCTATCAGGCGCAATATAGTGCACAGGATACTATCAGAGGAACGTTTGGCCTGTCGGATACCAGAAATGCCACACACGGATCTGGTAATCATTCATAATATCGAACGTATTCTATGAAATCTTGTATTAAAACAAAGATGTATTATTTGGCTGTAGATTCCACAGAATCCGCAGAAAGGGAGATAATGATATTCTTTAAAGACTTTAATATAAAAAAGTGGCATGATAATGAGGAAATATTTTATAACTTGGGAAGACTTCACTTTGATCCGACGTCCTTTGTGCACACCATTGACAAGACTTACATGCAAAATGAACAAGTTACAAAATAATCATGTACAACGTTAATTTATTAAATAAAATATTTATATTTTTAAAAGGAGATATTCCTATCTACACAATTGCTAGCAAAATCCAGACTGTGCTTGTATGAAAATAGTTCAATGTATCTTTCTCTGTTTCTAAAGAGTATTTTTCTTTGTTTCCAATTTTTTAACGCTAGACGTCAATCGAATCAAGCCAGCCAATTTTTCATGTATATACAAAATTGGTTAGTTTGATGAGAAATGTGTACAGTTTCCACCATTATGTAATAACAAAATACAATCAAGTTTGTCACATTGGATTCTCGAAACAATATACAGTATTTTGGATTGAAATACGGGACGGACATAAATATTATTAAAGGTACGCGTTACATTTTGAGAGTAAAGCAATGCAACACTATGCATTTATCTTCACATAGACTTTTGGACGCGAAAACACTTTGATCCCCTCTTCCAGTTTATTCAATTGCTTCTCTATTTCGATCTTGCGCCTTTGTGCTCTGAGAGTATCCGTTTTTATGGGCATCATGTTTAATTCGTTGACATAATCTTGATAATCTGTATTCCAGAAATGTACAGTTCAATAAATTTGAATAATCCAATGTTAACATTTAAAAGCAAATATGGCTATTGTTCAATTTTATCGTTATTATACCAGATACGCACTTTTCTTTAATAATCGTAGCGTCTCCTTGCGTTCATGATCAGGTAAAGGCACATGACCCTCTGGACAATCAGACTGCAATGCTTCCGCTTTGGCTTTTTGCTCCTTTTCTTGTGCTTCCTTTCTCTCTCGAAGATATCTGAACAAAAAATTGATAAAAAAACTTAATTAAAACTTGTGATTCAATTATATATATATATATATATATATAAAATTAATATCTAATTTTCTATTATTATAGTACACTGTGGTGTATTATATTTCCTAAATTTTATTTTACTCTTCTTTTTTTGGAAACACTATTAGCATTATTTGCATCATCCTTCTTTTACATCTAATGAATGACAAAGATAAAATAACACAAAAAGCGTTTTCTCGAACACACCTTTTCTCTCTTTCATTCACACTCATAATTGAAGGACTTTGTGTAAAAGCGAGTTAAATCCATATTTTATAAATGTGGAGAAAAACTCTAAAGACACAAGTATTTATTGAAATATGTTACCATCCGGTCATTTCTATGTTCATGAAAATATGCCATCTTAAAAAAAATGTTGATATTCTCAAAATCTTATAAATAATGAACATGAAACAAGATGCTGCCTATCGTAATGTTAGCTCTTTTGTTTAAAATATATTTTTTCCTTTGATATTTTTTTATAAATACCAAAGATATTCTAAATGATTAAGTTACAGAAAATATAAAAAAGAATCAGAAAATTTTTCAATGTCGTAGTATAGCTAAATAAAACATTTCAAAAAATGATATGAGTTATATACAACACAAAAAAATTGAAAAATAGGAAAGATAATAGAAAGAATTAGTTTAAAGTCAGAGAAAATTGAAGAAGTTTGTCTTACTTAGGTACAACTCCCTTGCGATAATTCGGAGGTGGTACACCATTGTTAAGTTGTGTCATCAATTTATTAGCAACAGAAGTGCGTTCTTTATTCAATTTGATAAAATCGATCTCTTCTTTAGGCGCCGACGATGTAGAATTTTGTAAATCGATTTTCTGCAAATCTTCGAGACCATGCGTGTCACCTCTATCCACAGGAGAATCAGATTGTTTCTTCGAAATCTTCTCCTCTTGCTTATTTAAATCGCCATTTGCTGTTTCATGTTTTGTAACTTTGCTTGGATATCTGTTAAATCAATTAAAAATCAGTTTAAGAAAATAGCTCTCTTAGATAAGATCATAGTTATTACCAATTCTATTATTAACATTATTAAATTCATAAATCACGTTAAAAAGATTATTTAATTAAACTTGTTTAAAATAAAAAATAAACACCAATTATATAAAAAGACAAATTTAAAAGCAGATAAAAACAAATCAGAAGTATTAAGAATCACATTTCTGAAATCCTTTTTTTACTTATTTTTACTTTATCCTATATAACATGATTATATTGTTATTATATACTGTTTAACATTAAAATTTATATATGTTCCAAAAATACTTACCGAATAATACCTTCGGAGTATATACTTTCCAGTTCATCTGTATCTAAAGTCTGGACTCCTTGACTTTTATATTTGACAGTATTTTGTATATCCACATCATTTACAGCGTTATTAGACTTGTGCAAGACATTTGGTTCGGACAAAACCTGTGGTTGCAATTTCTGCTGAATCTTATGCTTACTAGTCCTCTTTTGTCTACCTGACATGTTATTCATTCCTGGTTCAACAATCTTTTTAGTAGCAGCATGCTTTTTATCGTACTCAAATGCATTGGTCCCATTCTGTGCTTGTTCGTCAATTTCCACCTTTTCAGTTGATGTTCGATCAATATTACAGCTCTCTGTGCGTTTCTTTTTGTCTCGAATAGTAACCACTTTTGCAGGCACATTTTGATACTTGTCTGTAGTCTTGTGATGCTTGTGTAGTTGTAATTTTTGGAACTCTTCCACCTCTTTGCTTGCTTGGAAGCATTGTTCCATTCGCCGGAGGTTTCTTACGTTTTCCTGAATAAAATTCTTTCTTCTGACTGGCTCTAGCAGCAATAAGCAAAATATAACGTTTAATTCACAATATAATAATTGTTTCTTATGCACTCAAATTTAAACTATTTCTATCTGCAGCTCTTTATGAAATAAAATCTATTCTTTTGAGCTCTTGAATGATTGTTCAATAAAAGATGTGTGATGTTACTTACTGGGATCAGGGAAAATGCCCTTCAACGTCGTTACTTTCATTTTTTTTGACAAAAATTTGTATTTGTCACTCTGCTGCACTTATAATTTACATTTCGGAGAAATAACGTTCCGGGACATCTGATTGATGTCTTTTTACCGCATAATTTTCTTCGTTTCGCACATACGTCGCTTTCCTGCCGTTACCACATAAACAATTTTGTTTACATACCGGGCAGTAACTGCGTATAACCCTAATATGCAAAAGCACGCCAGTATCGCCAACATCCGGTGTAAAACATTTCACTCATGACGTGAGTCGATCATGAAACATCTTTTTTTATCGACGGATGATTATGGGAGATGTCTAACTCAAATTTTTTTTGTAAATTTTTTTCTTTTATTATAAACTTTTTACTCTGTGCGTGCGTGCGTGCGTGCGTGAGTGCGTGCGTGTGTGCGTGTGTGCGTGTGTGTGTGTGTGTGTGTGTGTGTGTGTGTGTGTGTGTGTGTGTAAACTATCATTGTACATATATTTTTTAAATAAAAAGTCTTATACAATAAAATGTAATCAATGCTATTAAAAAAACAATATAACAATATATAATATACGTATGTATAGTACAATATAATAGTAATTGTAATATATTATTTAAAAAATTTTGTATTCAAATTTTATATTGATAAAAAGTAATAAAAAGTAATAGGAGAATATAGATTGGTTTGTAAAAACACCTCTAATTAAAAATGAGTCTTATTAGGTCACAGTTGGATCTTCCTGCTAATATTTCTTGTGCAATTTTATATGTGTACTTTACACTTTTTATAATTTTATATATCTTCTAGTTCATTTTTAAATTAAATTGTAACAAAAAGCTATTTAATAGTAATATAATGGGATTACTATATGTAAGCATTATTTAAGTCTGTTACTCAAACATTCAAACTGTTACATTATAAGGGTAAATGTTTAAAAAATAAAACATTTAATATAAACATTAAAATTTTTAATATTTAATATTAGGGTATCCACTACCAGTTTTAATTTTTAAATCTTGTGTTTGTGTGTTACAGTACCACCGCAGCTTCGTGATTGAGTATGTCCGTTCGTTGTGCATCGGTTCGGTAAGTCGTATAAATCTGTTCAAGTAGTATATTTTGTTTCTATCAACATTGTTTTCACAAGTCCACAAAACATTATTATTTAAATTATTAGTTAGTTTATTGTTATCTTACTGCTTATATTTCTTACAAGAAGAAAGCATTTAAAACATTTTTTAATATTTATTATAATGTAAACAATTTTTGTGAATTCAATGATCTCTTGTGGAAAGTTAAACAATGCGATTGTGAATAAATGTTATTAATAGAGAAGGAGATGATATTATAAAAAGGCATTTACATTTGATACAATAACTTTGTTAATAATCAGCATTTTTAATTGAAAATTTAAATGACATTTAAATAACGATTACATTTATCAAATTATTTTTCAATAGATTCTAGACTCAAAGTTATGACATATTTATTAAATTTAATATTATTTATAAAAATGTATCGACACTTTATAATGGGCCGAAAAGGAACAGAAATGGTGGTACGGCCCGTCATAAGAATAAATTAAAAAAATTGATTTTAATTTTAAAAATACATGGAATCGATATCGATTCCATTATCAATTTTCTCTTGGACATAAGCAAGATTATACTAAACAAATGATTTCATAAGTTATTATTAGAAATTGTCATCTAACAATGGAAATAATACAAGTAGCTGTAATTTTAACACAACCCATAAGACAAGTAGCTGTAATTCCTATACGGCCCATTTTCTTCTATTATGTATTTTGTACAAAACCACAAAATTCTATTGATATATATTTATATAGGAAACATATTTTACTGATATTTTCATGAAATAATTTTGTGTGTACGAAAAACAATTTTTTACTTGTATGTTGCACACAGCAATTTAAAAAAGAAACAAGAAGCATTACGTCATCGTTAATCAAATAGTTAAGTAAATGCAATGAAATCACATTTTTAACTACCGTGGGAAAAAATTCTACACAGATTTAAAAAATGCTACAAAGATCTATAGTGTTCCAACTGTAGCATTTTTTATAGATTTTTGTAACATTTCTTAAATATGTGTAGAATTTTTTTCGCTAGGGTACTTACTTAATTCTTTAATAGAGTATTAGATAATATATCCACACGTCAATGCGTCTGCGTTGAATATATAACGGTGAAGTAAGATATCGATGCACTTGCCAGCTGTAATAAATTTTTTTTTTAATTATTTTTATGTATCTGGTACAATACATTCGATATATGTTTTATGATAAGTGATATTTCTTACTGATGCAAAACAATTTAGAGATGCTATAAACAATCCTCCCACATTCAGACCGAAAGCTTTGTTGCCCATTTGTAACAGGAATAATATTATCTTCTGTGTATGCAATGGTGCTATATACCAATCAACATTATATCTATGAAATGGCAAGAAATTGATGATTCTAGACTGTGATATAAACATATAGGAATATAAATATACAAAACTCGAAACGTTTAGAAAAATATAGCAGCGATTCTAGACTTATGGACTTTTTAAGCTATGTATATACAAATGTTTATTTCTATTAATAGGTACTAATACATTGTTGTAAATATAAATATTAAACTGTTTCTTACACGGTGGAAAATATGTGATTATTGTGATCCGTAATTTCTTGTCCAGCATAGTTCGCTAGAAACATGTATAAAAGTGAGATAATTACAATTATGAAATGTATTATGATTTCTTCTTTGCTATTTCCATCTGATACGGATTGAAAAACCTAAAACAAAATAAATAGAATATCTCATCAAGTATACAATATGGATGCTTTTAGTACAATATTTATTTTAAAGTGTTTTAATTAATATTAATTATACGGAAGTATTAAGAAAATTGATTATAAAAAAAGTTGATTATAAAAATTAAAAAAGTATGTGTGTGTGTGTGTGTGTGTGTGTGTATTTCTATGTTTTTAATTAATTATGTAAACTTATTCTCCAGAATTGATCTTTAGTTGATATTAAATCTAAATATTACGATTTGCATCTTATTTGTACAGAACATAAACAAAAACAACAATAGAAACTTACTCGATAAAGATTGAGGCTTAAATTAATCACACCAACCGCTATTAATGCGAAAAACGTTCTTTCAAAACTGGACATGAAAGACTTGCAGAACCTTCAAGTATAAGGAAATATTATTACATGTATTATGGCAAGCATTACCAAATTAATACCAACTCCATAGCTTTACGATGTACGTCTACAGCGTAAATAATCCTTTTATAAGTCACAGTTTCGTTCTCAAAATTATTGTGTAAATTGTTAATCGTCATTGCTCGTTCAATCCGGTAGCTATAAATAATATATTTGTCAGGATTATAATTTTTTTGCATTTAAAATAATCAACACAATTTTATTTTCAAGTTAATTTTTTTATACGTACGTTTATTTTCTTACCTCGCAATTCTAAACATTCCACAAGCATATTTAAGATAACCGATGAGCATCGTTCCTGTCGCTATCGTTGCAATTCCCCCTACGCAAAACGTTGTATTCACGTATAGCAATATTAAATAACGATATTTGTCTGGATTCGCAAAGTGCGCAGTCAAGAGTTGCATCAAGAAATCTGATCGAGACTCATTTTTGGGTTTAACAATGTCGAGAATATATGGCCACATTGACATCACTACAATAGTAGGTAGAGCGACGAGCGTAAATACTAAAGAGCACAGTAATTATATAAATCACTTTGGTACTATCAATTTGTTATACATTTTAAATTTAGATTTTTGTTGCAACGTATTTGTAAAAAAATAGACGCATAAGTACTTTCATCTTTTGTCTTATTAAATTTTTTTAAAATTTTGATTATTAAAGTACATTTATAAAGAACTGTGACTATATTTACAAAGAAGCTAGTAAGTGAAGAAGTATCAACTATGATTGAAGCTGGATGTCTAATGTATTTTGCATGTGAATCTTAAATATATTTTCAGTTTTATAAACTGCATGCTGAATATAATCGGTCTTAAAACGTAAATATAAACTAAAGCTGGAAATACTTAATATCACAAATTAAGTTAATAAGCCAATTTAATAAAGGTGCTACAAAATTATATATAAAATATTAGGCACCAAGATCCAGCTTCGTAGTTGACAATTCTTTACTTACCCGTGCGATTACATTTAAACGGTCTGATTTATATTATTATTATTTAGGCGAGAGTTGCCAAATGCGTAACACTTGAGTTATTTATTTCGCATTTGATGAAGTATTGGATGCAAATTAAAATTAATATAATATATTTGTGATGTTTCAAGCATTTATTATTACATGTTAAACTTTTTAGTAAAAATAAAATAATTTGTTATAAATTTTTCTGTATTATGTTACGACAAATTTGTTTTAGAAAACGGGTTGCATAAAATGTATCTGTGAATTTATTTTTTCTTAAATTGTATTGTTTCAAAAACGTCAAATTTATTAATTAAAGTAATTAAATATCCAAAAAATTGTTAATTAATACATATTTTATTAATAATTTATCAAAAAAATGATTAAATATTCAATAATTGATAAATAATAAATACGAAAAATTAAAGACGTTGAAATAAAATGACTTGAATTTACTTTTTACTAGTTATTGTGTTTTTATTTTTATTATATAATAGTTTTACTATTATCGCTTATTAATGTTATATTATTATTATTTGTATTGTAGTAAAGTGGTGTAATGAGTTAAGAAACTTGATAGAACTTATAAGAATTTATAAAACCGATACACATGCAGCAACTCTTCCCTACACGTCCACTTCTAATTATGTATTTTAATTTAAATGTTTTTATTTATATAAAATGTGATAACGATATATCTTTATATAAAATAGTTCAACAATTTAATTGTTATTAATTTACTTAATTTTTTAAATTGTATTTAATAAAAAGTTGTTTACATACGTATAATTCTAGCTGTATAACGTTTTGTATTGCTTGCATATCTTTTCATAACATCAATTTCGTTTTCGTCTCTAAGCTCGTTACAAATATGCTTAAGTTGCTCCAATAAACTTTTTACCTATTGTGTCAACAGTATTTTACTCACAACGCTTCTCGTTGTGAAGTGGAAAAATGGTTTGGCAAAAATTATTGTACAAAAAAGGAGGTATAGTGTACATACATTTATATCAATGCATTTAACTTACGGCTTGACCATTAATTAAAAATGAATTGTATTTAATTATAAATACAATATAAAATAATATGAAAGAGAATACTGTGATGGCAAAACCAATTGTGAATTCCGTGATGAAAAATATGATAAGCTACAATCAATAATTGTATTATAAAATATTTTATAATTAACAGCTTGTATATCTATAATCATTATATTAATATTTTCAACTTTATTATATTACGTATAAAAAAATAATTATAGTAAATTTTCCTATATAATTATTTATATTCTTTATATAATCAAATGTATTTATATTATATAATATATTTATACTATATAATAATCATATATTTAATGCGACAACATTAAATATATATTAACGGTTTACTTAATATTACAATTAACGCGTACCTGGTATATGACAAAACTTATCAGAAGCCCAAAAAGTAAGATCTGTTGTAAAAAAACGAGTTTTGATTGCTTGTAGGGCCATAAACCAATACTAAGCAAAAGAATTCGATTTAGACTAAAATGTTGAATTTCTAAAGAAATCATGTCTTTATAAGTTAAGCAGTAAGACGCGTCTGACTGTAAAATGCTAAGAAAATTTTAGATATGTCTTTTTTTATTTGTTTCTCCTAAAGTTTCTCGCTTTTTCTAAATTTTAACATCAATTCTATAATTTATTATAAACGCATAGCTAATAATCGGTGTGAAATAGTAATATGAAATTTCAAATATACTGCGTGTAATTTCGTATATTCGCTCGGAAGGAGATAGGTTATTAAGCGATCAATTTGACGCTGTAGAAAATTCAACGGATACCCACAGAAAAGTTTCTACATAAGGCTTCAGAATTGTTTGCGCAAGCGCAGTCACCTTATTCTATTCCCATAACTTTATATGCTTCATTTTAGTTCGAGCACTCGTCGGATACGTTTCGTTGATAGCTGATCGATAGGTTTAAGGTAGTAACGTGACTAACGTGTCAGCCACTAATAGTGTCGTCTTACATGCACGCACAGTAAAATATATAAATACAACAATATTGAAATTTTTAGTTTAACGTTATCTTTATTTACTAAACACTTGTTACATGTAGATTACATATTGTTAAACACATCACAAATACTTATTAGATATCTCGTTGTTGTATTTATTTTTTTAACTAAAATTGTTCTAATAATATTGCAATGATATTATAATGGTATTACGTATTATTTACACATATTGAATGCAAAAAGTTAACAGACGTTTATTAGCAAAACATATTGTATAATCAATTTACGAAGTTTCTGAAAAGGTTGAAGAATGCAACGAATAGATGGAAATTAAATAATTATTTTCTTTTTGTTTTATAAATAGCGGTGCAATTTAAAATAAAAAAAATACGTTTTATATTATTTATATTTCATCAAACATTTAACTAGAAACGACATTGCTCGTTTGATACGATAGGTCTCCGGCGCGAAACATTTTTTTATGTGGAATTTTGTAGAATTATGTAGAATTTTTTTACTAAAATATACTTACTTAATTCTCTAATATAATACTAAATAATATATCCGCATACATCATTGCTTATGTGTTGAACACATAAAGGTGAAGTAAGATATTGATGCATTTATTAACTGTAATAAATTGTGTTTATTATTATTATTATTATTATTGTTTGTGTATCTGGTACATTACATTTGATATACAGGGTGTATGATAATTAATGATTAAACTTTCGTATAAAAATAGAATGAACTAAACTGAGTCGAAAAATTGTGTATGACTTTGCGATTTTAGTAATAGTTAATGAGTTATTAATTTATGAAGATAGCCGAATTTGTCCGGCCTACCACCAAATCTAAGTACCCGCCAAAATATTGCTGTTAGCGGTCGAGGTTGTGAAAAGTGCACAAGCTATTTACAAGCGACATTGAAGCGATGCGTAAAGTACATGTTCAAATGTGTATCTCTCTGCGCGCTTACATTTGGCTATAAACTGGGTGAATTCGGCTAACTTTATAAATTAATAATTTGTTAAATATTGCGAAAATTGCAAAATAATACAAGATTTTTCGGTTCGGTTTAGCTCATCCTATTTCTATGCGAGAGTTTAATCATGAATTTCTATTGGACACCTTGTATATTTTATAGTGACTAATATATTTCTTACTGATGCGAAGGCGTGTAAAGATGCTGTAAATAATCCGTTAACTCTCAGGCCGAATGTTTTGTTGCCCACTTGTAACAAAAATAATATAAGCTTCTGTACATGCAACGGTGCTATATACCAGTCACCATTATATCTTTGAAATAACAAGAAATTGATAATTTGGGATTATGGTACAAATATACACAAAAACATGTATAAGGTTCGAAATGTATAGAAAAATCCAGCAACAATTCTCTCTTATTGAATTTTTAAGGTATATATAAATTTTCATTTTCATTAATAGTTATTAATATTTTGTTGTGAATGTATTGAATTGTTTCTTACACAGTGATAAATATGTGATTATTGTGATTTATAATTTCTTGTCCAAAATAGTTCGTTAGAAACATATATAAAAGAGTTTCAGCTACAAGTACGAAATGTATTATGAATTCTTGTTTGCTACTTCCAAACGCCACACAGTGAAAAACCTAAAATGACACACACAAGATATATCACAATAAGTGTACAATATGGATGTTTTTAGTACAATATCTACTTTAAGGTGTGCCCTAATTAATATTAATTAATTGGCAACACTAAGAAAACATTAATTACAATAATTTTTTAATTATTAAAGTAAAAAAATGTGTGAGTGTGTGTTTATAATATGTCTGTCCTACGTTTTTACGTAATTAAGGAAATTTTACATTAAGGATTGATTTTTAGTTGGTATTGAATCTAAATATTAAGTATAATACACATTATTATTTGTACGTTTTATTATATCTAAAACAAGAATAGAAACTTACTTGATAAATATTGAGGCTTAAACTAAGCACACCAACCACTATTAATACTGACCACGTTCCATTAAAACTGGACATAAAATAATTGCAAATCCTTCAAGAATAAGAAAATGTCATTACATATATCATTACAAGCATGACCAAATAAATACTAACTTCATAGTTTTACGATGTATGTTCACAGCATTAATAATTCCTTTATAAATCTCAGTTTCGTGCTCGAAATTTTTGTATAAATTATTAATCGTCATTGCTCGTTCAATGCGGTAGCTATAACATATTTGTCAAAATTATAATTTTTCTGCATTTGTTCGAAATAATAAATACAATTTTATTTCTAAGTTAATTTCCTTACAAGGACATTTCTTTTCTTACCTGGCAATTCTAAACATCCCGCAAGCGTACACAAGATAACCCATGAGCATCGATGCTGTCCCTGATATTGCAATTCCTCCTATGTAAATTGTTGTATTCAAATATAATAACATTAAATAACGATATTTATCTGGATTAGCAAAGTGTGCAGTCAAGTATGTTATGAATAAATCTGATCGAGACTCATTGTTGGGTTTAACAATGTCGAGAATTGATGTCCACGTTGTTATCAACATAGAAGTAAATAGAGCGACAACTGTTACTACTAAAATACAAATTAATTATATAATTGCTTTTTTTATCAATCTATCAATTTACTATAAATTTCAGCTTTAAATTTTTGTTGCAAAGTGCAATCCGCGACAAAAAAATAGCACACCCAATGTTTTGGTTAATTATTATTTCATAAATTACAAAAATATAATTTTACATATACATAGATAGATATTGTATGTTTCTACAACATATATACGAAAATTATTATACAGTATTTATTTTATCTGTAAGAACAAAAGAATCTTTGAAAATCGGTGCGAAAAATAATAGCACAGGATTTTAAGTAATCAAAATTTGTTGATATTTACCAAGAAAAATCAATATTTAATATTTTGTAAAATCTCCAGATTTTTGTATAATTGAAATCATTTGCTTTAGAAGTGATTTATAAAGTTTTTTTAATTTGTTTTTTATTTATTTTTCCCCGTTCTAATAAAATACATTCTTTTAATTTCTTCATGCTATTGAACTGTCTTTCTTTGGCATAAACAGCTCTACCAAGATCTGCCCGCAAATTTTCTATTATGCTTATATACGGAGAACGTGCTGGCCATTCCAAAAGTGGAACATTATTAGCTTTAAAATAGGATTTCACTATTTTTGCACTGTGAACCGCTGCGTTATCTTGTTGAAATGTAAACTTTCCTTCTTGTATATCCTTGTAGCATGTCTTTCAATTTGTTCACTAATAAATTGTAAATACATTTTCTCTTGTTCTTACAGATAAAATAAATACTGTATTATGATTTTTGTATATATGTTGTCGAAATTGACATACAATATCTATTGATATTTATACGTAAAGTTATATTTTTGTAATTTATGAAATAATATTTAACAAAACCTTGAGTGTGCTACTTTTTTGTCGCGGACTGTAGGTTTACAGAAAAATAGTCGCATAGGCACTTTAAGCTTTTCTCTTATTAAAGAGGATCAGTAAAATTGGCTCATTTCTTGGACCTTAAATTTCAAACTTTTTTTTATGCTAAATAGTACTATATAATGGAACATTAATCCCAGAAAAATTTGAAGAGGGGCATAAGCGCGGTTCCGGAGATATAAAGGGTTGAAAGTGATAGTTTCTCACTATACATAACACAGGGCGCCGTTTTTAGACTTTTTTTCTGGTGTTTGAATAAAAGTTACCATTTCCCATTGTATTTTTGCGTGTTGAACATGAATCTGGTAAGCAAATTGCTCTATCACGTCAGATTTCTTAGAAAAGTGTCAAAAATAATCATTTTTACCTCATCATGGCGTTAAAAAAATCTATTTTTATCTATCTAAAAAATATATATATATAACGAAGTGAAACATTGTTTTTTATGGATTTTTATCCTGGATTGAAATATGACCACGAAGTTCTCTTCGTGAGTACTATTGTACTTGTCAAAGTGGTGCTCGGACTGCAGGTTGTTGCAGTCATGTAATGACAATTGTATGGTTCCTTGGATTTGCTCAATATCATGGGATACAAATACCCAATCCTGAAATATGCAATGTATCTATCACTATTCATAAAACAACCCTGTATAGTGAGAGGCAAGGAAACTCTCAGTAGAAAAGCATCTTGATCCATGAAAGACGGTGTCACGTGTCACATCAACTCCATCTATCTCGGGGAGTTTTCATACTAGAGGAAAACTAAGGTTATATTTCAATCCAAGATAAAAATCCATAAGAAACAATGTTTCACTTCGTTATATATATATATATTTTTTAGTGAGATAGAAATCGATTTTTTTTAACGCCATGATGAGGTAAAAATGATCATTTTTGACACTTTTCTAAGAAATCTGACGTGATAGAGCAATTTGCTTACCAGATTCGTGTTTAGTGCGCAAAAATACAATGGGAAATGGTAACTTTTATTCAAACACCAGAAAAAAAGTCTAAAAACGGCGCGCTGTATTATGAGAAACCATCACTTTCAACCCTTTATATCTCCGGAACCGCGCTTATGCTCATCTTCAAATTTTTCTGGGATTAATGTTCCATTATATAGTACTATTTGGCATAAAGAAAAGTTTGAAATTCGAGGTCCAAGAAATGGGCTAAAAAACATGTCTTTTTACTGACCCGTTTTTTTTAAAAGTTTGATTATAAAAGTATATTTATAAAAAAATGTATAATCTAATTTGCATACAAATAACTAAGAAAAGAAGCTTCAACTACGATCATAGTCCGATATTTAATGTTATTTGGTATGTAAATCTTAAATACATTTTTGTAAACTGCGCGTTGAATGCCAACGGTCTTAAAACGTGAACGTAAACTAAAGCTAGAAATAATATTACAAATTAAATTGGTTATCAATTTAATAACGATGTTATAAAATTATATATAAAATATTATAATAAAATAATATTAGATATCAAAATCTAATCTCGATTATAGTTTGAAGTTTGAAATCATAGCTTTATAATGTTTTAAGCGTTTATTATTAAATGTTAAACCTTTTAGTAATAACAAAATAATTTGTTATAAGCTTTTCTCTGTAATATATGAAATATGCTTTACAACATCAGTCGCCTTAAATATACTTGGAAATTTTTCTTAAATTTTGTTGTTTTCAAAAATACTGTATATATTTATCAATTAAAGTATTTAAAGTTATTAAACATATAAGGAATCATTAACTAATACTTATTTTATAATATTAATATTGTAATTTATCGAAAAAGTAATTAAATATTTATTAATTATTAAGTATTAAAATAAATAATAATAATGGAAAAATAACCCAAGTAGCACATATACGTTTCAAAAACGTTTTATAAACGTTTTTTCGAAACGTTTTATTACCGATTTTTAGAAACGTTTCTCATGCGTTAAAATGTCCACTCAGTTAAATGTTAACTGAAACGTTTTTTTTCTGATAAAATAACGTTTAAGAAACCATTATAGAAACGTTTTTTCTACGGATAAAGAAATTTTAAAAATTCTATATACTTTTATAGAATTTCTAATTAATTTTTAAAAACAATTTTCTTAATGTTAAATAAAATAGAAATGTCATTTAAAGTAAAAAAAATTGGGATCTTTTTCAAAAATTTTTTTGAATTTACAAGCGGCCACTCATCCAAGTCGTAACTTCGACCAACGTTGCTTGACCTGTAAGACTGCTGCGAACTGATGCTTGGTGATGATTTGTAAACACCTTATAGTCCAGGCAAATTGTCCAAAATAAACAAAAAAATTGCGAAGTGGCTGTAACTTGGTATAGACCTTTGAAAATGTATATATTTCAAGAAACCAAGGAGTCCCTAGCCATAAAGGGTGTGCTGGAGTGGCCACGCTTAACCTTTTGCAGTACAACGGGTCTCTCAGAGACCCACATGTAAATAGTATAATTTTGTGATTTTTTTTCATGTAAATCACTATGAATATCGACAAGTTTGGTAAATTTAGCATCCTAAGATCTAAAATAATAAGAAATAATATAATTTTGTGATTTTTTTCATGTAAATCACTATCAATATTGACAAGTTTGGTAAATTTAGCATCCTAAGATCTAAAATAATAAGATACAGTACCATAATTTTGTTTCTGTTAATAATATTGTTGAAATAAACAAACAAAATTGAAAAATATTTAAATAAATTTAATTTTTCAAAAAATATAAAAAGTTATAAATTGAAATTTTGTACTCTGAGGTTTTCGAGGTCGTTTCGAGGTCTGTTTCGATTATTTTTGATACTTTATTCGATTGTGATAAACATTTTCATCCAATTGTACATTTATTTTCTTAATAGAACTGCTTCACGAGGTGTGATATTCTAGGTGTGAATATTCAGTAAAAAAATACACATTAATTGACGATACACATAAGTGACGATTTTTAAGTAGATTGAAATATTATATTATATTGCATGCATATCTTTTATACCTAAAAAAAAATCGGAGTCGGTAGCATCTGCCTCGTAAAAGATATCTTCTAATTCTTTGCCCGCATGCTCGTGTACTGAATCTGTATCGGAGTCGTCAAGATTTTCGCAAATTGGCTCCATGTATGCATTGAGGCACTGCATTCCTTGACAATGTCTACAAATTTCCGAGCATCTTAACCCTGCTTTTCTGCACCCACATCTCGAAGAACAATCAGATGTACAGTTGCAGGAGATAAGTTGTAGTATCGATTCTGGTGCTGGCTGAAGGAGTGTTATAATAGGTTGCAACGAACCGTTGATTTTCTTCCATCCCCACTGTTCCGGATTTTTGTTATTGCCAAGTCATAACTGAATTTGGTAGAAAACTCGTGATGAATGTTGTGCAGCTGCCTCTGATGTTGGTGGTAATAATTCAAGCCTTGATTTTTGTTTTTGCAGCGAATTTTTAAATTGGTCAAATCTGTATGAATCAAGCGAAAGATTTCGAAATTTCTTTGCACCGTATACCATCAAAAAAACAGTTTCACCAGCATCTCTTACTTCTGATTGGGTTGAATTTTCGTCATTGAAAGTTTTCACGACATTAGCCAATCGAAATTTTTTTTGCAGGAGTTTGAAAATTTGTAATTTTCCCTTCTGAAATATACTAGACGTTGTATCACAACCACTGAAGGCATGGGCCAGTAAGATTGTATCTTTTATATGCTGGTACGATTTTTGGATTTCTGACGATGAAAAAATTGTCCTGTTGATTTTGCCTGTGCCTGGTTTCATGAGAAATATATCTTTATTTTCTGGTGATAATGCGATCAAGAGAACAAGTAGATCAACGTCCTCGCCGACTACAAATGTTCGACCATTATTCGACATTTCTATTGCGGTTTTAACAATAAGTGTATCCGCATCATCTATCGCTTGTTTTACCACGAATTTTTTATTTTGGAGAAATTTCGTTAACAATGAAATTAATCTGATTTTATTTTTATCGTTTGACAAAAATTTATTTTGATTGACAGTACACGTCATACTTTCATCGAAAATAATTTCTACACATTGGCTATGCAGGTATCGTCGATGCTGCTCAGCTTTTTTGATACTCGAGTCATTTTTGTAGCCATCAAATACGATTACGGCATTTTTCCCAATTTTGTTTTCTACATAGTTTACGTACGTAGCACATATTTGTCCATATGTTTGATTTGTCTGCCATATTACCCGATGCAATAAAAATCCACCATCAATCACATAAATGTCATTGGAGTTCGGCAAATTTTCTTCAAGATCAATGGGATGAAACATGTCATAAACAGCAGACTTTTTAGTCTTCCTCATTCCGGTTGTATCATTGAACATTCAAAGTGGGTACGGAGCAAGTTCATATTTGAAAAATTCCGCGAGATCATCATCGTGTTTTTTGGCTATTAACATTCTTTGGAAAAGTATCAAAGGATCAATTGCAACCAATTTATCATGAACTTTTACTGCAGCATTGACTGTTGCAAGAGATAAAACTGTGTTAGACCGTTTTAGTTTGATATCTTTAAACAGCTTTCCAATGATTCCTGCTATACACTGCAGATATTATAGAATGTTCTATTGTAACACATTTTTTTTTTAGTAACTGCGAATTAGATTTTCGTTTATCCATGATGACTTTTTCCAAAAAAAACATTAGGGAATCAGGAACGTTGTCTTCAATGTTACTCAAAAATTCGGTGCTCTGAGGATAAGATTTGTTCTCATAAATACAATCAACGATGTCAGATTTTATGATTTCAGCTGCTTTTTTAACAATTCTGAGTTTTTCTTCAACTTCACCGACTTTTCGTGAATCATACCAATTGTCACTTAAAATAGCATGTCCAATATTTTGGAAGCAGACAGTGGGAGTTTGTTTACGGTTCACTGTTATAATTATGTCATCTCCATATTTTTCTTTCAATTTATATTTTATAGTTGTTTCATGCGGTACATAACCTTCGATTTGATTTATTAACTCGTGTAATGAGAATTGACAATCGTCGCTATTTTCTAAATAATTATAAATCGTTTCCATAGCAGATGTTACGTCTTCTGACAAGGGGCGCCCAGACTTGATACTTTTCTCTCGTTTTACTCGAAAGAATTCTCGGTAGCATTTATCGTGGTATACAGCTTTTTCTGCGACCTATTGCGTTACTTACACGCCCCTTGACATCTCTTCCCCATTTGTCATTTCTCTCATTAGCGTGTTTTATAATACTATTTTGGGTACTTACATTGTCGACAGTAGTGATTGACATTCTTCTGCTTACCGGTAATTTTTTCTGTTTTTCTTGAAAAGCTTCAACTATTTTTTTCGTACAAAAAAAGCATGTACTTTTCAAATCAAATGATGATTGAGATCTTAATTTTTTTTTTGTTGGTGACAATTTTGACGTAGATGCTTCATCATCAAAAAATTTCTTCTTCGCCACTTTCACATTGCTTGGTCTTATATAATCTTTCCTACAATTTCTATGGACAACTATCGAATCACTTTCGCTGAGTAACTGGTGTTTGCCATCTCCTCGTTCTTTGCTGCAATTTCTTAAAGTTTGTATGGCTTCTAGACCAACCGTTACAGCATCATCCGAAATGGGTTTTTCACAAATAAAACACTTATTGTTTTCAGTCATATTGAAAAGTGTTCATGCACATACAAACCCACCCACAGAATGTTTAAAATGCACAATAATAATTGTTGATTGTCAAGTTTTTCTAATACTGCTCAACCGAAATATCTTACAACATACGATACTGACGCACACTGTTTAAAAGACAACTAACCAGTACGCAAGCATTTGGTCGACTGCCGGAGACCGTTACGTCGTTGAGGAGGGGAGCGCCCGGGTCTTTATACCTGAATGTCGGGTCGACCACAATATTGGATGCTCGGGACTCGTCGGATTTTTCAAAAGAATGTGTTTGTATGAGTATATGATACTACACGCACATTGTTTAAAACACAATTAACCAGAACGCAAGCATTTAGTCGACTGCCGGAGACCGTTACGTCGTTGGGGAGCGCCCGGGTCTTTATACCTGGATTTCGGGTCGAGCACAACTTTTAATGCTCGGGACTCATCGGATTTTTCAAAAGAATGTGTTTGTTTATGAGTATAGAAAGTTACAGCCACTTCGCAATTTTTTTGTTTATTTGACGATTTTCGGCTTAATTTGCCTGTACTATTATGTTAACACATGTATATTGAGGCAATATATGGTATTGAAAAGATAAAACATAATTAAAGCATATTATTTATATAAACATATATAAAATTATATTTTTTTACGATTACGACTTGAATGGGTGACCACTTGAAAATTTCCGAAAAAAATTCTTAAGAAAAATTCTCGATTTTTTTACTTTAAAAAACATTTCTATTTTATTTAATGTTAAGAAAACTGTTTTTTACAGTATTACTTTTTTACAGTATTTACAGAAGAAACGTAAAAAATACGTTTCTTAAACTATAGTTTCAAAAACGTTTCTGTTTAAACGTTTTTTAATGGTTCTTTACAGTTATGAAACTATGGATAAGTTTCAAAAACGTATATGAAACCATTATGTGCTATGTGGGAAGGATATCAAAATAAAATGGTTTAGTTTTGTAATTGACATATTTATATTAGTTATTTAATAGTTTTATTATTATCATTTATTATTTCTATTATTATTTCTATTATTATTATCTATTAATGATATATTGTTCATGTTATGTATATTGTAGTCATTGTAGTGTATTGGTACGAGTTAGAATATTATATATGATAAAATTTATAAGAATATTAATTTAATTTTTACAGTAATTATAAATATGTATATTCATTAAATGAACGTAGAACGTTCAACAACAAGACTTCTTTTATGACAATGTAACAATTTACAATGAAATTGCATAATTACTTTATTATTGGCTACATAAATTGAAAAGGTTATGTTAGATGTAATCTAATTTTTTTTAATGTTGAGAGCATGCACAAAATAAGAAAGTTGTTAAATTTTTGTTTATTTACTTATTTCTTATTTACTTTTTAATTGTGTTATTAAATGTTAGTTATATTAAGGAAAGATGTAAAATATTGAAAAAGTACGCTTTAGGAGACCGATACAAAAGTAGATCTGTAGGGGATAGTTGCTGAAACCAACTAAAAATGTAATTTGAATTTTATTTGATAAAATATGATAAGAATATTGTATATACACTACTCAAAAAAAATAGGGAACACTTTCCAGACACCAAAAATTAGGCTATTTTCAAATGACTGTAACTCGGTGAAAAATCATCATAGATAAAAAATAAAAAAAGCATTTTGAAGCTTGAAGATCGAGCTTTAACATTCTACCAGCAGATTTTCAAAATTCTTTTAACTTCCTTGTCTTATGCAGTAAAAAACCACACCTTGTTTTGTTCGTTAAAATTTCGTATTTTTGACACTTTGCAGATCGACCAACAAATTTTTTTCGAATAATTCAAGTAAAATTTCATAAACTACAACATTTTACCTACAAAATGCTTTTTTAAAAATTTTTCTACGATTTTTTTTAACCGAGTTACGCAACTTTGAAGCTAAATCTGCATTTTTTACAAATGATATCCGTACTCCGTGAAAAATCATTGTAGACAAGAAATCAAAAAACCATTTTAAAGCTCGAAGTTTCAGCTTTAACATGCTATTAACGGTTTTTAAAAATTTTCTCAATTTCTTAGTACTATGCCCCAAAAAAGATACACTGTTTTTTTCTTAAAATAACGTATTTTTAACAGCCTGTAGCTCAATAAAAAAATTTTTCTCGCCAAATCCAATGCCAGTGCCACAAAGTATGACATTTTCTCTACAAAATGCTTTTTTTAAATTTTTTCTACGATTTTTTTTGACCGAGTTACAAGACTTCGAAGATATACATTTTTTACAGTACATTTTTCCGAAAAGTGACGTCTACCGCCGACATTAGCATTACCCAATGTGCACCACGTGGAGGTTGCCGGTCGGATTTTTGCACATCGTGTGTGTGTGTGTGTGTGTGTGTGTGTGTGTGTGTGTGTGTGTGTGTGTGTGTGTGTGTGCGCGCGCGCGCGCGCGCGCGTGCATGCGTGTGTGTGTTTGTGCGCGTGTGCGTGCGCGCGTGCGTGCGTGCGTGCGTGCGTGAGTGTGTGTGTGTGTGTGTATATCACAGCAGAGATAAGGAGCCCACAGTTCGTCACTTCTGCAGTATTTAACGACTCTAAACCTTCTTTACTATGTATGTGTGTGTGTGTGTGTGTGTGTGTGTGTGTGTGTGTGTGTGTGTGTGTGTGTGTGTGTGTGAGCGCGCGTGTGTGTGTGTGTGTGTCACAGCAGAGATAAGGAGCCCGCAGTTTGTCACTTCTGCAGTATTTAATGACTCCCTCTCTGCTGTGTGTGTATGCGCTCGCGCGCATGAGAGTTCAATAGTGTGTATTTCCTCCTCTCTGATCAATTACTGCTTGCAAGCGTTCTCGCATATTTATACATCTTGCAATACAATCTTGCGGAATGTTGTGCCAAATTTCCGTTAAAATTTCTCCCAATTTTTCTAAATTTCGCGGCTGTTCCTTGCGACGCCTTAATCGTCGTTCTATTTTATCCCAAATCTGCTCGATTGGATTTAAGTCCGGGCTATTGGTGGGATGATTTAACAGTCTAATTGCGTGTCGTTGAAAAAAACGTCGCGTTATATTCGCCGTATGAGGTCGAGCGTTGTCCTGCATGAAAATAAACTTCCGACAGGTTCGATTTAATAGCAAAACGTGTGGTCGTAGAATATCGTTGATATAACGAACACACACGAAATACACGCCATTGAACACTCATGCGCGCGCGCGCATACACACACAGCAGAGAGGGTTTGGAGTCATTAAATACTGCAAAAGTGACAAACTGCGGGGTCCTTATCTCTGCTGTGATACACACACACACACACACACACACACACACACACACACACACACACACATATACACAGTAAAGAAAGTTTGGAGTCGTTAAATAGTGCAGAAGTGACGAACTGTGGGCTCCTTATCTCTGCTGTGACACATACACACACACTTACACACACACACACACACACACACGATGTGCAAAAATCCGACTGGCAACCTCCACGTGGTGCACATTGGGTAATGCTAATGTCGGCGGTAGACGTAATTTTTCGGAAAAATGTACTGTAAAAAATTCTTCGAAGTCTTGTAACTCGGTCAAAAAAAATCGTAGAAAAAATTTTAAAAAAGCATTTTGTAGAGAAAATGTCATACTTTATGGCACTTGTATTGGATTTGTCGAGAAAAATTTTGTTATTGAGCTACAGGCTGTGAAAAATACGTTATTTTAAGGAAAAAACAGTGTATCTTTTTTGGGGCATAGTACTAAGGAATTGAGAAAATTTTTGAAAACCATTAATAGCATGTTAAAGCTGAAACTTTGAGCTTTAAAATGGTTTTTTGATTTTTTGTCTACGATGATTTTTCACGGAGTACGGATATCATTTGTAAAAAATGCAGGTTTAGCTTCAAAGTTGCGTAACTCGGTCAAAAAACATCGTAGAGAAATTTTTAAAAAAGCATTTTGTAGGTAAAATGTTGTAGTTTATGAAATTCTACTTGAATTATTTGAAAAAAATTTGGTGATCGATCTGCAAAGTGTCAAAAATACAAAATTTTAACGAACAAAACAAGGTGTACTTTTTTTACTGCATAAGACAAGAAAGTTAAAAGAATTTTGAAAATCTGCTGGTAGAACGTTAAAGCTCGATCTTCAAGCTTCAAAATGCTTTTCTTATTTTTTATCTACGATGATTTTTCACCGAGTTACAGTCATTTGAAAATAGCCTAATTTTTGGTGTCTGGAAAGTGTTCCCTATTTTTTTTGAGTAGTGTATATTAATTCAACAATTTAATTTTTATTATTATTATTTTACTTAATTTTTTAAATTGTATTTAATAAAAAGTGGTTGTTCTCTTACTTGTAACTCCATCTATGTAACGTTTTGCCTTGCTTATATATTTTTTCATAACATCAATTTCATTTTCGTCTTTTAGCTCATCATAAACATGTATAAATTGCTCCAATAAGTTTTTTACCTATTATGTCAACATTATTTTACTCACAACGCTTCTCGTTGTAAAGTGGAAAAATGGTTTCGATAAAAATTATTGTACAGAAAAGGGTGTAGAATTAATATACATTTATTTTAACGCATCTAACTTACGACTTGATCATTAATCAAAAATGAATTGTATTCAATTATAAATACAATATAAACTAATATGAAAGATAATATTACGATAAAATCATCAGTGATTTCTGTGATGAAATAGAGAATAATCTACAATTAAAAATTGTATTATAAAATATTTTTTAATTAACAGTGTGTATATTTATAATTATTAAATCCTATATTTTTAATTTTATTATATTACATATAAAAAAATAATTATAATAAATTTTTCTATATAACTGTTTGTATTATATTCTTTATATGATTAAATATAATTTATATTATATACTAATCATATGTAATGTGAGAACATTAAATATATATTAACAGTTTATTTAATATTACGATTAGTGCGTACCTGGTATACAGTAAAACTTGTTAGAAGGCCAAAGAATAAGATCTGTTGAAATAAAACGAGTTTTGATTGTTTGTAGGGCCATAAACCAATACTAAGTAAAAGAATTCGGTTTAGACTAAAATGTTGAATTTCTGAAGTATTCATGTTTATAAGTTAAGCATCAAGATCTGACTGTAAAATGCCAAGAAAATTTTACATATGCCTTTTTTTGTTTGGTAAAGTTTCTCTCTTTTTCTAAAGTTTAACATCAATTCTATAATTTATTATAAACGTATAGCTAATAACCGGTGTGAAATAGCAATATGAAATTTCAAATATACTGCGTGTAATTTCGTACATTTGCTCGGAAAGAGATAGGTTATTAAGCGATCGATTTGACGCTGTAGAAAATTCAACGGATATCCACAGAAAAGTTTCTACATAAGGCTTCAGAATTGTTTGCGCAAGCGCAGTCACCTTATTCTATTCCCATAACTTCATATGCTTCATTTTAGTTCGAGCACTCGTCGGATACGTTTCGTTGAGAGCTGATCGATAGGTTTAAGGTATAGTAACATGCCAGCTACTAAAAGCATAATCTTGCATACACATATACATAGTAAAGTATATAAATACAACAATATTAAAAATTCTAGTTAAACGTTAACTTTGCTTACTAAATATTTGTTATATTTAGATCACATATCGTTAATCACATTACATCTACTTATTAACTATCTCGTTGTTATATTCAGTTTTTAAATATAAACCATCATTGTACATATATTTTTTTCATAAAAAATTTTATACCATAAAATATAACTAAGAAAATGATGATTTATAATATACATATAGTATAATATGACAGTAGTAATAATATAATGTATCAAATTCTATAATAATAAAAATAATGAATAACAAGAGAATATAGATCCATATATAGAAATACAACTAATTAAAAATGAGTTTATTTGATTATAATTGGATCTTTGTGTTAATGTTTTCTGTGTGTATTTTGTACCTCTTATGATTTTATGTACTTTTTCAAATTTATTTTTTAAATTAAAATGTAACAAAACTATTTAATAATTATTTAACGGATATGTACTATTTATATGAGCATTATTCAAATGTGTTACAGTATGAAATTAACTGTTTGGAAAATAAAATTGCTTAAACACATTGTATTTAAATTATTAATATTTAATATTTATATTTTTATCATATTAAATAAAAATTAAGAAGGAAAATTTTATTAATGGTTTTTTCAAAAAACTATTTTCTTGAATTAATTGAGGAATAAGAAATTTTTGCTACTATTTGTATTTTTAATATTTGTAAATTTAATTACTAAAAAAATTGTCACAATAAAATGTTTATCCACTTTTTTATGAATACGTAATGCGGAACAAAATACTTTAATTGAAGAAGATAATGGAAAGTTTATAACATTATTACATATTGTATCATACTTTTTTTGTTGTAAAAATTTGTTTTATTAGTATTTTTTTTATCTGTTTGAATACTGTTGTCACTAGTCTACAAGACATTACTCGTATTAGTTATAGTTTGTTTATTGATATTTTATTTCTTATACACTTCATCAAAATTAAAGGATCACTTATTCTGACTCCTAAAATTAGGCGAAATTTAAGAAAGTCTAATTTTGTTAAAAATAATTGTAAAAAAATGTTCATAAAAGCATTTTAGAGCTTAAATCTGTAGTTTCGAGATTCATTAAACGATTTACAGATTGTTCACGAAGTTACGCGGATTTTTGCAAAGTTTGTAAAAAATTTTAAGATTTGACGCATTTTTATTTAAATCCACGTAACTTTGTAAACAATCTGTAAATCGTTTGATGAATTATTAATTTTGAAACTAAAGATTTCAAGCTTTACAATGCTATTTTGAATATTTTTTATGATTATTTTTAACAAAGTTACACTCTCTTAAATTTCGTCTATTTTTGAAAGTTAGAATAAACAATCCTTTAATTTTGGTGCGTAGTGTATTTCTTAGGAGAAGAAAGCATTTTAAAATATTTGTTAAGATGTAAACAATTCTTATGAATTAGACAATTTCTTGTGAAAATTTAAACCATACAGAATGTGAATAGATGGGGGGGATTAATGTTATTAGTAGAGGAAAATATGATATTATTTATATTATGTTTAATGTCTGTGTTATTAATCAATATTTTATATTGAAATTTAACAATTATATTGATTAAAATGTTATTTAATAGATTTTAGGCTCAAAATTATGAAATTACTTGAACCTGAAATTACTTCATTACTTGTGACCTGAATTATAAAAATGTGAAAATACATAATAAATTGAAGAGGAATAGGACTAGTAATATGAGCCACCATAAAAGTAAATTTAAAAATTGGTTTATTTAAAAAAGATACAGTATTTTGTATTTACAAAATTATGTATTTTTAATTTTCCACGATTTAGAACTTTTTATGTTTAGAAACATTGGAGATATTATTTTATTTTTGTTTATTTTAACATTAAAGATAAATTGATATTTCTAATATTTTTGAACGCCCGCTTTGTAGGGTGACAATCAATTTATTGAATTATTTTAATATGAAAATTTTAATAGTGTCTACCAGTATGCTTCTATGTTCACATTAACAAAATACTTTGTTATTGAATAACTTTGTATAACTCGATATTGTATAGCTTAGTAAAAGTTAAATAACAAAAAAGAACAGATATGCAGATATATTCGTAATAATACGCTCAAGTTTAAAAACAATAAGGAAGTATGTGCTTATAATTAAATGTTCAAATGCACTTTGAAAAGTTTTAAAATGTTATCTAATAACGGAGATAATATGGGTGCTCATAATATCTACTCGGCCCATAATTCATCTTCTCTTCTACCTTGAAAAAATTGTATAGTAGAAGGAAAGGTAGTAATGCTTGAAAGTAAAAATATCTTATGACAAATGTTGATTACTATATGGACTATTGGTATATGAGTACCACTATCCAGCGAGTAATGATCTATCAAATCAAGATCAAATCGAAATAATGTTAGTTTAATGATTTTGACGTCAAATCGATTTTCTTGTCATTTCTCTCTGGGACATAACAGCAGAATACTTATTAAACACACATCTTCTATAAGTAATTACTAGAATTTGTTACCTAATAATGGAGATGATACAGTCATAATACCTGTATTGTTTATAATACTTTCTCTCTCTCTCTCTTTGCCTCTATTATTTATTTTGTACAAAGTTATAAAATATGTCCCATTTATATTAATATATTTATACAGGAAACATTTTATTGACATTTTCGTGAAATAATGGATTTTATAATGGTACAAAAAATCAATTTTTTACCTATTACCTTACAGGCAGCGGTTTAAAAAGGAACAAGAAACATTACGTTATTGATAATCAAACAGTTGAGTAAATAAAATCACATTTGTTATTAATTATCTAGGAAAAAGTTTTACAAAATTTTGTACGTGTTTAAAAAGTGTTACAAAAATCTATAGTGTTCCATTTTTAAGCATTTCTTTTACAAATTTTTTTTAACGTTTCTTGAATTATACAAAATCATTCAATAGCATAGCATTTTGTTAACGTGAGCCTAGAAACGTGCTCGTAATATGGACATTATTGAAATTTTTATATCAAAACAATTCAATAAATTGATTGATGTCACTTTACAGAGCGGGCACTCAGAAACAATTTTTTTAATGTAGAATTTTGCAGAATTTTATCCGCCAGGGCACTTACTTAATTCTTTGACATAGTATTAAGAACTATATTCACAAGTCAAAGCTTCTGTGTTGAATATAAAACGGTGAAGTAAGATATTGATGCATTCGCTAGCTGTAATGAATTAATAATATAATAATAAATATTTTTTTTTATTTGTGTATCTGTTACGTTACATTTGATGTACAAGGTGTCTGTTAATAATTCATGATTAAACTCTCGCATAGAAGCAGAATGGACTGAGTCGAAAAATATTGTACCATTGCACTTAGATTTTGACGATAGGCTGAGTAAATTTGGCTATCTTTATAAATTAATAACTTGTTAAATATTGCAAAGGTCACAAAATGGCGCAGAATTTTACGACTCGGTTTGGTTCATTCTACTTCTATGCGAGAGTTTAATCATTAATTATCAGACGCCTGTACTGAGGTGTGTATTTTATAAGTAATATATTTCTTACTGATGCGAAGCAATTTAGAGATGCTGTAAACAATCCGTTTACATTCAGGCCGAAAGTTTTATGGCCCATTTGTAACAGGAATAATATAAGCTTTTGTACATGTAACGGTGCTATATACCAGTGAACATTATATCTATGAAATAGCAAGAAATTGATGATTTGAGTGATATAAGTATACAAGAATATAAATATACAAGACTTGAAACGTATAGAACAATACAGAAGCAGTTTGAAACTTATGGAATTTTTAAGCTATACAGGGTGATTATTAATGAATGTCCCCACTTTTTACTATAAGTGCATGATTTACCGACGGATACGTATTTCTAACATATTATTATATTAGAAATTACAAATGCGTGCTTCTATGGTAAAAAGTGGGGACATTCATTAATAATCACCCTGTATGCAAATATTTATTTCCACTAACAGTTATTAATGTATTGTTGTGAATAGATATTAAACTGTTCCTTACGCGGTGGAAAATAAGTGATTATTGTGATCCGTAATTTCTTGTCCAGCATAGTTCGCTAGAAACATGTATAAAAGAGTGATCAATACAATTATGACATGTATTATGGTTTCTTCTTTGTTATCTCCAACCGATACAGATTGGAAAACCTAAAACGACAACAGGATTTCTCATAGTAAGTGTACAATATGGATGTTTTTAGCACATCTACTTTAAGGTGTGCTCTAATTAATATTAATTAATCGGCAACACTACGAAAATATTGACTACAATAATTTTTTAATAATTAAATTAAAAAATGTAGATAATATATCTGCCCTTTTACGGTTTCTCGTAATTACGTAAACTTATTATTTGGAATAGATTTTCAATTGGTATTAAATCTAAATATTATGTGCATATATTATTTTTACATACTGTTATATTTAAAAAGAAGAGTAGAAACTCACTCGATAAAGATTGAGGCTTAAATTAAGCACATCAACCGCTATTAATGCGAAGAACGTTCCTTCGAAACTGAACATTAAAGATTTGCACAACCTTCAAGTATAAAAAAATGTTATTATACGTATAGTATTATATGGCGAACAGCAAATTAATACCAACTCCATAGCTTTACGATGTACGACCACAGCGTAAACAATCCCTTTATAAGTTACATTTTTGTTCTCTAAATTACCGTGTAAATTATTAATTGCCATTGCTCGTTCAATCCGGTAGCTGTAAATAACATATTTGTCAAAATTCTAATTTTTCTGCATTTGTTTAAAATAATACTAATTTATTATATCAAGTTAAATTTTCTTACACGTACATTTATTTTCTTACCTGGCGATTCTGAACATTCCGCAAGCGTATTTAAGATATCCGATGAGCATCGTTCCTGTCGCTATCTTTGTAATTCCTCCTATGCAAATCGTTATATGCATGTATAATAACATTAAATAACGATACTTGTCTGGATCGGCAAAGTGTGTAGTCAAGAGTTGTATCATGAAATCTGATCGAGACTCATTTTTGGGTTTAACAATGTTGAGAATATATGGCCATATTGACGCCGCTATAGTAATAGGTAGAGCGGCGAGCACGATTACTAAAGAGCACAGTATTTAAATCACTTATATAACTATCACAATTATATAAATCACTTTTTTACTAACAATTTGTTATACATTTCAAATTTAGATTTCTGTTTGCAAAATGTGTTTGTAGAAAAATAGACGCATGTGTATTTCAAGCTTTTCTTTTTTTAAATTTTTTTCTAATTTTGATTATTATAGTACATTTGTAAAGAACTGTAACTATATTTACAAATAAGTAAGTAAAGAAGTATCAACTATGGTTGAAGCTGGATATCCAACGTATTTTATATGTGAATCTTAAATTTTCTGTTTTTATAAACTGCACGCTCAATATAGTCGGTCTTAAAACGCAAACGTAAATTAAAGTTGGAAATAATATCACAAATTAAATTGATAGGT
Source organism: Solenopsis invicta (assembly GCF_016802725.1). Taxonomy (NCBI): domain Eukaryota; kingdom Metazoa; phylum Arthropoda; class Insecta; order Hymenoptera; family Formicidae; genus Solenopsis; species Solenopsis invicta. Next base: position 18,426,279 of record NC_052675.1, read on the forward strand.
AATAAAGCTAAAAAATTCTACATTAGGTACCAAGATCTAGCCTCAATCGTAGTTGACAATTTCTTACTTACTTGTGTGATTACACTTAAATAGTCTAATTTATATTATTATTATATTATGGCAAAAGCTTCTAAATGCGTTAAACTTAAGTTATTTTTTATTATATTTTGCATTTGGTATGATTTTTCATGTAAATCAAGGTTCGAAATTGTAGCTTTATAGTGTTTCAAGCATCTATTATTATGTTAAGTCTTTCAGTAAGAACTTGTTATGAACTTGAATTTGTTATGAACTTTTTTGTAATATGCTACGAAAAATTTGTTTTAGAGAATCGGTCGCTTCAAATGTACCTGTAAATTTCTTATTTGTTCTTAAATTGTATCGTTTTCCAAAATATCAAATTAAATTAATTAAATATATAAGGTATTATTAGCTAATAGATATTTTAATAATATTTAATCTAAATAATAATAAAATATTCATTAATTAGTAAATTATAATAATAATGAAAAATTAAGGACACTGAAAAATGGCTTGAATTTATTTTTTTATTGACACATTTTTATTTATATTAATTATTAATTTTAGTAATATTCTTTATTAATGTTACATTATTATCATTTATATTGTAATAAAGTGGTGGTATGAGTTAGAAAACTTGATAGAATTTATAAAAATATTGATTTTATTTTTAGAATAATTATAAATATATACGTATATAGTGAAAGTAAAATATTCTAAAATCTTCTTTTATAAAAATATAACAAATCAAAATAAAATTGCATAATTACAATATTATTAGTTATGTTATTTTAACTATGGTCGCCTTAATAAGGATATTCCCCGTCTATGTTCATACTGCACACTCATATTTGAGAGTGTAGTATAAACATAGACGTGGAATATTCTTTTCGAGACGGTCATAGTTAAAATTCCAATAACTAAAAAATTTATATGTACCTGATTTTCTAAAATGCCAAAAGCGTCACAAAATAAGATGAAACTTGATAATTTTTGATTATTTACATATATTTATTTACTTTTTATTTCTGTCACTATAAATTAATCAAAGAATTTAATTTCTGTTATTATTTTATTTAATTTTTAAAATCGTGTTTGATAAAAAGTAGTTGTTCTCTTACGTATCATTCCAGTTGTGTAACGTTTTGTGTTGCTCGCATATTTTTTCATAACATTAATTTCATTTTCATCTTTTAGTTCGTTACAAACATGCATAAATTGCTCCAATAAATTTTTTACCTATTGTGTTAATAGTATTTTACTCGCAACGCTTCTCGTTGTGAAGTAGAAAAATATTTTGGAAAAAATTATTGTACAAAAAAGACAGTATAGTGAATATACATGTTTATTTTAACGCATCTAACTTACGGCTTGACCATTACTCCAAAATGAATTGTATTCAATTATAAATGCAATATAAAATAATATGAAAGAGAATACTGTGATGGTAAAACCAATTGTGAATTCTGTGATGAAAAATATGATAAGCTGCAATCAATAATTGCATTATAAAATATATCATAGTTAAGAGTTTGTGTATATCTGAAATAATCTGATATTTTTAACTTTATTTTATATATAAAAAAATAATTATAAATTTTTTTATATAATTATTTGAAATATATTCTTGATATTATCAAATGTAATGTATATTATAATAATTATATTTAATGTTGAAACATTAAATATATATTAACGGTTTATTTAATATCATGATTAAATTATTAGCGCGTACCTGGTATATGACGAAACTTATCAGAAGGCCAAAAAGTAAGATCTGTTGAAATAAAACGAGTTTTGATTGATTGTAGGGCCATAAACCAATACTAAGCAAAAGAATTCGATTTAGATTAAAATGTTGAATATCTGAAGTATTCATGTTCTTAAGTTAAACATCAAGATATGTCTGACTGTAAAATCCCAAGAAAATTTTACATGTGCCTTTTGTTCGTTTGCTAAAAATTCTTTCTCTTCTTCCAAATTTTAGCATCAGTTGTATAATTTATTATAAACGCACAGCTAATAACCGGCTTGTGTGGTATAGCAATATGAAATTTCAAATATACTGCGTGTAATTTGGTACAATTGCTCGGGAAGAGGTAGATTATTAAGCGATCGATTTGACGCTGAAGAAAATTCAATGTATACTCATTTCCCTCGGAAAAGTTTCTACAGGGCTTCAGAAATGTTTGCGCACGCGCAGTTACCTTATTCTATCCCCATAGCTTCATATGCTTCATTTTAGTTCGAGCACTCGTTGGATACGTTTCGTTGATAGCTGAGGTAGTAACGTGTCAGTTACTAAAAGTGTCGTTCCCAATACACACACAATAATACACACACACACACACACACACACACACACACACACACACACACACACACACACACACACACACACACGCGCACACACGACACACACACACACACACACACACACACACACACACACGCGCGCGCACACACACACACACACACACACACACACACACACACACACACACACACACACACACACACACACACACACACACACACACACACACACACACACACACACACACACACACACACACACACACACACACACACACACACACACACACACACACACACACACACACACACACACACACACACACACACACACACACACACACACACACACACACACACACACACACACACACACACACACACACACACACACACACACACACACACACACACACACACACACACACATATATATATATACGTTGTGTGTGTGTGTAGCGCTGTGATTTAAAATTAAAGAAGAAACGTTTTACATTTTTTATATTTAATCAAACAGTTAAATAGATCTCTTTCATTGTATAACACGTTCGCGTAACGAGGCCGAGATCTGTGTGTAATTCACCTGGAGATAATAAATATTTTTATGTTAACGTAATCAGTATTTGGAAGTAATAGTCCGTATTCGTTAAAACATGGAATTTTGTAGATTTTTTTTATCAAGGTACTTAATTCTCTAATATAGTATTAGATAATATATTTACATGTCAAAGCTTCTGTGTTGAATATAGAACGGTGAAGTAAGACATTGATGTGTTCACTAGCTGTAATAAATTGTGTTTTTTTTTATTTGTGTAACTGGTACATTAAATTCTACATATAAGGTATCTGGTAAATAAAAGACTAAACTTTCGTGTATAGTCGCGAGCTAAAAGGTTGCAACACATTTTCTTTGATTGTTTTTGAAATGTAGACTTGCTCATCAAATGGCGAACGTCATTGGTTCTTACATGTGGATCTAACCAATTAAGCATCAAACCATCTACCATCAAAGAAAATGTGTTGCAATTTTTTAGCTCACGACTATACAAATAGAATGGAGTAAAATGACTCAAAATAATTCTATATCATTTTATGAGTTTAGCAATAGTTAATGAGTTATTAATTAATAAAAATATTTGAATTTTGCTTGGCCTATCGTCAATTTTAAGCGCTCGGCAAAATGTGGCTGCCCAGCGGCGCAAAAGTTGTTTATAAGCGACATTGAAGCGATTGGTAAATCACACTTCAAAATTTGTATCTCTTTGCGTGCTTGTATTTGGCGATAGGCTGAATTTGGTTATCTTTATAAATTAATATCTTGTTAACTATTGCGAAAATGTCAAAATAAAAAACGACTTTTTGGATTAGTTCAGTCCATCCTACTTCTATGCGAGAGTTTAATTATTTATTTTTATCACACACCCCGTATATTTTATAGTGATTAATATATTTCTTACTGTTGCGAAGGTATATAGAGATCCTGTAAACAATCCGCCACAACTCAGGCCGAAAGTTTTGTTGCCCACTTGTAACAAAAATAATACAATCTTCTGTATATGCAACGGTGCTACATACCAGTGACCATTATATCTATGAAATAACAAGAAATTGAAAATTCGAGACTATGGTACAAATATACAAGAATATAAATGTACAATATTCAAAACGTATAGAAAAATACATCAACAATTTTAGACTTATTGACGTTTTAAGGTACATACATATTTTCATTTCATTTAATAGTTATTAATATTTTGTTATGAATATATTGAATTGTTTCTTACACAGTGATAAATACGTCATTATTATGATCCGTAATTTCTTGTGCAATGTAGTTCGCTATGAACATGTATACAAGGCTGATAATTACAATTTCGACATGAAGTATCAGTTCTTGTTTGTCACTGTTATCCGATACACATTGAAAAGTCTAAAACAACAACAAGATTTATCGCCATAAGTGTACATTATGAATGTTTTTAGTACACTATCTTTTGTAAGGTGTGTCCTAATCAGTAATAATTAATTGGCAGCACTAAGAAAATATTGACAATCATTTTTTAATGATTAAATTAAAAAATGCACATATACCATATCTGTCCATATACTATATACGTTTTTACATAATAACGTAAACTTATTATACAGAATTGATTTTTAGTTGGTATTAAATCTAGATATTATGTCCACATACTATTTTTACATATTATATCTAAAAAGAAGAGTAGAAACTCACTCGATAAAGATTGAGGCTTAATATAACCACACCGACTATTACTAACATGAAGAACGTCCCATTAAAATTGTACGTGAAATATTTGCACAACCTTCAAATATAAGAAAATGTTATTATATGTATTGTTACAAGCATAACCAAATAAATACCAACTTCATAGCTTGGCGATGTACGTCCATAGCGCAAATAATCTCTTTATGAATCATAATTTCGTTTTTGAAACTTTTGTGTGTCTTATTAATTGTTAATGCTCGTTTAATCCGGTAGCTATAATATATTTGTCAAAGTTACAATTTTTTTGCATTTGTTTGGAATGATTTATATGATTTTATTTCAAAATTAATTTTTATAAAAATACGATTATTTTCTTACCTGGCGATTCTAAACATCCCGCAAGCATATTTAATATAACCGATAAGCATCGTTCCTGTTGCTAGCAATGTAATTGATCCTATGCAAAACGTTGCATTCGCGTATAATAACATTAAATAACGATATTTGTTCTTATTGGCAAAGTGTTCAGTCAAAAACGATATCCAGAAATTCGATCGAGACTCATTTCTGGGTGCAACAATATTGAGAATATATGGCCACATTGTCATCAGCATACCAATAGGTAGAGAGACGTACACCACTACAGAGCAAATTAATTATATAAATCTTTTTTTATTATCAACTGATACTGCATGTCAAAATTGTAATTATCAGTTTTTATTATAAATTTCAGCTTTAGATTTGTGTTGCAAAACATGTTTGTAGAAAAATAGTCATATAGGCACTTTAAGTTATTTTTAAATATTTTAATTTTAATTATTTTTTAATTTTAATTATAAAATGCATTTGTAAGAAAATGTAATTATATTTACACACAAATAAGTAAGAAAAAGAGACGTTTATTAAGCTGACGCAGCCACTTCAGCAAAATTCAATGAAACATGCACAGAAATTTAGTGCCTTTTTGTTGCTAATTTGTTGCTCAATTCTGGTTTTGTTGCTCCAGTTGATTCGAAGAAAATAGTGACTGTGCTGATTTAACATTAAAACTAGCACAGTCATTTCAAAAATAAAAAGAAATAAAAAAACAATACAGATTCTTTTCCTACTAATTCGTTGCTTATTTGTAGGCTAGCTCCTAACTTTATTGTTTCACCCCTAACCCTTGAAAAACTATACCAAACAGTCGTATGTTATCACAATATAAAAATTGATAAGTAATGAGATGTTTCGACTGATTATGGTTCCCCGATTTTGTTGCTCACAATTTTCAACGAATCCGATTTTGTTCTATCCTCGATTCTCGAAAAACCACCTCTAACACAAAATACATTCTGAAAATGTACATAAATTTTATCTATGCATTCAAATTAAAACGTCAAATTAAAACGATAGAACAAAATCGGATTCGTTGAAAATTGTGAGCAACAAAATCGGGGAACCATAATAAACGGTAATTGCAATTACACTGTACAACAAATTTAAAACATTGCGAAGAAAATAAGTGCAAAAATATTTAAAATTGACGCTTAAAAATAACACAAAGAGGCGTATTATCTCATTCTGATCGACTCATTGTCAGAGTTTCAATATATTGTGCCGATATAGAACTACGGGTGATTATTCCACGGGTGGTCGAAGGTGGAGCAACAAAATCGAATTTGTTGAAAATCACGAACAACAAAATCGAGGAATTGTAATCACTCGAGATTTTTCATTAATTATCAATTTTATTGTATTGTGCTAATGTACGACTGTTTGGTGTGGTTTCTTAGGGGTTTGGGGTGCAGTGAGCTGGCCAACAAATTAGCAACAAATTAGTAGAAAAAAATCTGTATTGCTTTTTTATTTTTTTTATTTTTTTAAATAGCTGTGCTAGCTTTAATCTTAAGTCAGCATAGCCATTATTTTCTCTGAATCAGCTGGAGCAACAAAATCCGGAATTGAGCAACAAATTAGTAACAAAAGAGCACTAAATTTCTGTTTATGTCTCATTGAATTGCGCTGAAGTGGCTGTTATCTTAATAGGCGTGAAAAAAAGTCAACTATAATCAAAACTGGATGCCTAATGTTATTTTACATGCAAATCTTAAATACTTTTTTCAGATTTTTTAAATTGCACGCGCTGATTGCCGTGTTTCTTGAATCGTAAACATAAACTGAAGCTAGAAATAATATCACAAATGTAGTTAGTTGTCAACTTAATAACGATGCTACAAAATTATACGTAAAATAATATTAGGTACCAAAATTCAACCTTGATCGTAGTTGAAAGTTTGAAATTTTAGATTCGTGATGTTTCAATCCTCTATTATTAAATGTTAATCTTCGAGTAATAGCAAAATAAATTTATTATTTTCTCTTAAATTGTATTGTCTTTGAAAATATCAAATTTATCAATTGAAGTAATTAAACACATGTAATATCATTGATTAATACTAATAATTTATCGAAAAAGTAATCACATATTCAATAACAAATAATAATAATAGGGAAATAGGGATATCAAAGTAAAATGACTTGGCTCTATGTTTGTAATTGACACATTTATATTAGATAGTTAATATTTTTCCTGTTATCATTTATCAATATTACATTATTATCATTTATGCTGTAGTAAAATTTGTTGCGCTACGAGTTAAGAAACTTGATAGAATGTTTAAAAATATCGGTTTAATTTTTCCAATAATTACAAATATGTATACGCATTATATGTAAAATATTCTACAACAAATTTTCTTTTATAAAAATATAACAATTTACAATAAAATTGCATAATAACATTATTATTAACTTTAGAAATTACAAAGTTTATATTAGACGAACCTAATATTCTTAAATGCACAAAATAAAAAACTTGTAAAGTTTTGGTCTATTTACCTATTTCTTGTTTTTTTTTTTGTTTGTGTTACTAAATGTTGCTCATATTAAGGAAAGATGAAAATATTGAAAATGTCTGTTTTAATAAAGCGATATTCTTTTAGCAACTTTCTCCTACATGTCTATTTTCAATTATGTAATTTTAATTTAAACGTTTTAGTACGATAAAATATGTTAAGGATGTTCTTATATAAATTAATTTAATAATTTAGTTTTTTTTATTATTTTACTTTACTTTTTTTATCGCAGTGATAAAAAGAAGTTGTTTTCTTACGTATAAGTCTAGTCGTATAACGTTTTGAACTGCTCGCATATCTTTTCATAACATCGATTTCATTTTCGTCTTTTAGCTCATTACAAACATGAATAAACTGCTCCAGTAAATATTTTACCTATTGTGTTAATAGTATTTTACTCTCAACGTTTTTGTTGTGCGGTAGAAAAATATTTTGAAAAAAATTATTGTACAGAAGTACGGTATAGTGAATATTCATTATTTTAACACATGTAACTTACGGCTTGACCATTAATCAAAAAAGAATTGTACTTAATTATACATATAGTATAAATTAATATGATGGAGCATATTGTGATTGCCAAACTGGTTGTGAATTCTGTGATGAAAAATATGATAACCTATAATCAATAATTGCATTATAAATTATTTTATAATTATCACTTTGTGTATAGTTATAATAATCAGATAGTTTCAACTTTTTTATGTTACATATAGTAGTGTTACGCCCGTGATCGTGAAATTTTAGATGATTAACGGTCATCCCAGTATTTGACGGCCAGATGGTAGAGATGAAAATCAAGACAGAAACTCAGAAGAAACACGTGTCGCCAAAAAGCGACTTTTTCTTGTCTTGTATCGATCTTTGCCATCTGGCTGTCAAATACCGGGATGAGCGTGAAATCCTCGAAGATTTCATGGTCACGGGCGTAACACTAGTATAAATTCATTATATAATTAATTTGTATCTTTATTCTTTCTATAATCAAATATAATTTATATTGTATAACAATTATATTTAATGTTAAAGTATTAAATATGATTAGAGGTATTAGCGCGTACCTGATATATAACAAAACTTATCTGAATTCCAAAAAGTAAGATCTGTTGCAACGAAACGAGATTTGATTGATTGTAGGGCCATAAACCAACACTAAGCAAAAGAATTCGGTTTAGACTAAAATGTTGAATTTCTGAAGTATTCATGTCTATAAGTTAAATATCAAAATACGTCTGACTGTAAAATGCTAAGAAAATTTTACATATTCCTCTTTTGTTTGGTAAAGTTTCTCTTTTTCTCTTTAATTTTAACATCAATTTTATAATTTATTATAAACGTATAGCTAATAACGAGTGTGAAATAGCAATATGAAATTTCAAATATATTGTGTGTAATTTTGTACAATTGCTCGGGAAGAGCAAGATTAGATTATTAAGCGTTCGATTTG